>NW_007233893.1:106413-263914 GCF_000164805.1 Carlito syrichta | reverse complement strand
ATAATACTGAGTGACCTCTCACAGAAACAAAGATCCGAGTATCACATGTTCTCACTCATATAATGGACCTTGAACATCCAATGTAATACTATAAGAAAATGACTGACGGTACTGGGAAACTATGCGGGGGGAGAGGGATGGGATTAGCAGTAGCAAATATCTGCCTGGGAATGGGAAAACACCTCTTATCAACAGGGTGCCTGAATGAAACGTAATTGTACACCAAACCCTTAACTGTACCCCACAAAATCATAATAAATAATATTGATTAATTAAAAAAAATCCACTGGTCTTTCCTGTACTATCTTTGTGTTGATTAAAATACTAAACTGTGAAATATTTAGAGGTTTATTCTGAGCTAAATGTGAGTGACCTAGTTCCAAGAGATCCTGAGAACGTGTGCCCCAAATGATTGAGTTACAGCTTGGTTTTATACATTGTTTAGGGGATGGAAGCTGCAGACAATGCATAAATCAATACATTGATTGATGTGAGGTTAACATTGGTGAAGCCCAGAAAGGTAGGACATCTCCAAGGAAGGGGGCTCGCAGGTCATAGGTAGATTCAAGGATTTTCCCATTTGCAATTGGTAGAAATAGTGAAACTCTGTTGAAAAAATTTAAAATCAATAAAAGAAGTGCTGAGGTCAGGTAAGAGTGAGTTGAGGAAGCCAAGTTTCTTGATATATAGATAAAGGCTCTAAGTAACAGACTTCAGAGAGGATAGGAAGTAAATGAATGTCTTAAAAGGCATTTGGGAAGATGATTCTACACAGAGGTAAATTCCTCAAGAGACAGTTTGCAGAGTCACATCAAAACATGTCCAGGAAGTATTTCTTGGGTAAAGTGTTTGTATTTACTTTAGGACCTACTATCTGTCATGTGATACTATACCAGAGTCAGGTTGGAATTTAGTTTCTTATTGCCAGAGCCTGTTTTGTTAGTCTTACGATCTCTATTTTAATGTTTACCCTGGTCAGTTGTACCTAAAACTACAAAAGGGAAAGGATACAAGGAGGCGTGTCCAACCCTTCATTCCGTTATGGCCTGGAGTTTAGATTTTCCAGTTTTCCTTGGCCTAGAAGGAGTACGTTCAGTTGGTTAGGGGGGCTTAAAATTTTATTTTTGGTTTACATTTGCAACTTTCTGTGAATCTATAAATACTTCAGAATAAAAAGTTTTAAAACATTGTATGAAGAATTTGAATATCTTCACAGAAGACATACAAATGGCCAATAAGCACATGAAAAATGTTCAACATCATTAGTTATTAGAGAAGGGCAAATAAAAATCACTACGAGATTCTGCTTCACAACCATTAGAATAACTATAATAAAGCAATAACATGAGTTGGGGAGGATGTGGGGAAATTGGAAACCTCAGTCATTGCTGGTGTGAATGTAAAAATGGTGCAGTCATTTTGGAAGACAGTTTTTTTTTTTTACATTCGCTAATATTCTTACAAGGTATTTGATATAATACCACACTTCTATGTTTAATATTTAAATCAGTTCCCATTTCTTCATATAATTTATAATGCTTTTATTAATTTGATTGATTTTTTTGTTATTTGGTTACTGAAATTGAGACTTAGTTTTCTTCTAATCTACTGATGTACTAACATTATTCATGAAGCAAATTTTCATACCTAAGACATGAGTTTTCTTGGAGTTCCAGTTCAAAGAGGTAAACTGTTGTATTGACATTCAAATGTCTCATTGTAGTTAAAGCATTCCAATTCAAAGAGTCAAAGACCAATTCTGAACATTTGACATTATCTTCCATTAGAAATCACACCAGTTGGGAAGAAAGAGCCACTTTTTAAAGACAACTCCTGCTGGGTGCAGTGGCTCAAGCCTGTAATCCCAGCACTTTGGGAGGTGGAGGCAAGAGCCTGAGCTCAGGAGTTCAAGACCAGCCTGAGCAACATTTCAAGACTTTGTCTCTACAATAAGTCAAAAAAAATAAAATAAAGTTAGCCAGCCATGGTGGCGCATGCCTGTGGTTCCAGCCACTTTGAAGGCTGAGGCAAAACGATCACTTGAGCCCAGTAGGTCGAGGCTGCAGTGGCCATAAGCGTGCCACTGCACTCGAGCCTGGGTGACAGAGTGAGACTCGGACTCAGAAAAAAAATAAAAAATAAATACAACTCCAGTAAGAATAGCCATCATCAATGAAAGCAAACAAACAAACAAAAACAAGCGAACAAACAAAAAAACAGATACTAGTGAGGATGTGGAGAAAAGAGAACACTTCTACACTGTTGGTGGGAGTGCAAACTAACTTAACCTCTATGGAAAACAGTGTGGTGATTTCTAAATGAACTACAAATTGACCTTTTATACAACTCAGCAATCTGCCTTCTGGGAAAATACCCGGAGGAACTCATATCATTTTACAAAAGATACCTGCACATGCATGTTTATTGCAGCAGTATTCACAATAGCAAAAACATAGAACCAACTGTGCTGCCCATCAAAAGTAGAATGGATTTTAAAAATGTGGTACTTATACATAATGGAATATTACACAGCCATGAAGAAGGCCAGTATTATGGACTTTACTGCAACTTGGATGGATTTGGCGTCTATAATACTCAGTGATCTATCACAGAAACAAAGAACTGAGTACCACAAGTTCTCACTCATAAGTAGACCCTGAACACCTATCATAATACTACAAAAAAGGGATTAGCAGTAGCGGGACACTGCCAGGGGAGGGAGTGGGGGGATATAACATCAATAAGAATACCTAATCCTAATCCAGACAAAGTGAGGTCCAATGAGAGGCCCAAAACTTCACCTGTACCTAAACCACTTATGTATGCAGTCCTGGCTTGTACCCCACAACTTTAAAATAAAATAAAATAAAATGAAAGTATAATGAAGGTTCTTGAAGCCAATCTTTTTTTTTTCTTTTTTTGAGTTGGAGTCTCACTCTGTCACCCAGACTGGAGTGCAGTGGCACACTCCTGACCACCGCAACCTCGACCTGCTGGGCTCCGGTGATCCTTCCACCTCAGCCTTCCAAGTAGCTGGAACTACAGGCTCGCGCTACCATGCCCGGCTAATTTTTTGATTTATTGTAGAGATGTGGTCTCGCCAAGGTGGGTCTCGAATCCGTGGGCTCAGTCAGTCCACTCACCTCAGCCTCCCAAAGCGTGGGATTACAGGCTGAGCCACTGAGCCCAGCTTGAAGCCAATCTTATCAGCAAAAGCATATAGGCTGAGGAGAAATCTGAGAAGGTAGCTGTCTTAGTTATCTTTTGCTGCATAACACATTCCCTAATATGCAACAAGGATTAGCGTCTAAGATAACTCATTCACATAGCTAAAATGTTAAATGTGGTGTTACCATATGTTCCAAAAATTCTACTTCGCTGTATTCAACCAGGAGAAATGAAATCGTATGTCCACAAAAAGACTTGCATGTAAATGTTCATATCAGCCTTATTCATAATAGCTTCAAGTAGAAGCAACCCAGATGTTCATCAACTACTTAAAGGATAAATGAAATGTGGTATATCCATATAATGGAATACTATTTGGCAATGTAATAATGTGATTTATTATAAGAAATATATATATTTGGTCTTCATCTCTCTTTCCTTACACACAACTCCTAAAACCATTGGGATCTTCAGTGATGAGTGTCTTTTTGTGTGCCAGTGAATGACTGGTGGCTTGGGGCTCCTGGATAGGCTCAGGATGGGGGCTGGTTGCTAGTGTATGTCGTATATATTTTTTTAAAATCAATCCTTTAAAAAATGTAAAAAAAAAAATACAATTTGTAGTTTAAGGGGCATACAAAAACAGATTTCAGACCTTGCCAATCCTTCTTGTATGCGTATACTTCAGTATGCAGTAGTACCGAATATGTGCTTTCTATTTTGTCATACAAAATATTTTAAAACGTGCAGTCAAGGTCAAGTTATGCTGAAATTACCAACTGCCACTACTTCATCAAGGACATTCTTAAGTTAAACGAGCATTCTCTTATTCTTTCCTTTTCTTTAATTTTTGTTCTCTGTTAGCAAGTGAAGAAGCACAAATACAGTTTGGTGCCACTGCTGTGATTCACGTCCGGGTGCCAGAAGTTTTGTTTGGCACTTTTGGCTCAAATACTAACACAATAAAAAAGGAAATAATGTCTTAGAATTATTCTGAGAACTGTCACCTTCTGAAAATGTCTCAGGGACCCCTAGGGGTCTCCAGGCCACATTTTGAAAACTGCTGGTATTGGGGAGGTAAAATTCTACCTCTACCCTCTTGGGTTTTCCAGCTATGATTATTGTAAGATAGATGAACAGGAAAAAAGCAGACAGATTTTGTTCAGTAATTTTACATATACATGGGAATCCTCATTTAAAAAATGTTGACCCAAAGAATTTACTAGGTGCAGGTGCTTATACACTAGATTGAACAAAGAGAAGCCATTGTAGAAAAGTAACTAAAATATATGGGGAGACTAAAGGAAGATAAGAGTTATTTTAACAAGAACTGTTTGTACAGATTTCTTTGGATCTCTTCTCTGGTGATGAGAGTGTTTCTTTTCCCCTGGTTTAGAGAGGGCATCTTTCACCTGGGAGTTTCATATTCCGCTTTCAGGAAGAAAAGGGGAGGTCAGAATGCTCTTCTTGCACCTGCTGTTTTTCAAGTGCTTTTAGCTTAAAATAATCAATGTGCCATAGGGGTGGCATGTCCTGAACCTCCTCACTGGCAAAATATATTTTTCCCATTCTTTCACATCGTGTTCTCTAGTGTGAAAGAGTATTACATAAAAATAGCTTCCAGTATGTCATTGACTTTAGTTCAGAAAGAATCTACTTGAGTGTTATTGGGCAGGGCACTTATCCTTTCTAAATCTCAGTCTTCTCATCTATAAAATGGGGAAAATGACAGTACACACTCATGGATTTCGAAAGATTGTATGATATTTTAAGTAAAGTACCTAGCCGAATGCTTAGAATAGCAACTACTTTATTGCCAATTATATTCTTCTTTTCTTTTTAGGTCATGAGTTAATTTCCTATGTGCTACTAATTATGTGCAGGGAAGAAACATCATACTCAGAGTGAACTCCCTTATTGGTAGACTTTTCAGGCACTGTGAGGGGCAAGACTGGAGAGATCTATTTGTGCAGAGCCCAGGGAAAGATCTTGATCCATAATGTACCCTCCAATAGATCCTCTCGGAATGACAGCCTCGTGTCCCTCTAGACCTGGGATTCTTCCTATTATTGAGCTCTAGACCTTTTGACATATAGATAGCATTATAAAGGAAATTAATTGTACTAAAATGCAGCTATCAAAATATTTAAAAGATTGTAATGTAGCATGTGCTTCATGATTAATGCATTAAATTCAAATCTAGCGCTAGTCTAAAAAGTAACGTAAATTTGAAGAAGTGTTGATTGAAAAGGATATTTAAAGATATTGGCACCAAGTATAATATGATATAAAAATAACTGAGTTCTCTCACTGATAAAGTCACAGGCACTGCTGACACTATTGTGATTGGTTCCCCATATTCATAAATAAAGGCTATGCCACATTTCAATTAAAGGTTAGCAAAAATAAAGATGTAATTTTCATCCTCACTAAAGTTGATGAATCTCCTTGAATTCTATTCACAGACCCTTTGGGGAGTCCCATGTACCCCAGGTCAATAACCTGTATTCAGTATCATTTCCTTTGCCACTTTTTCACTTTTATTTGGAAAGGATAGTAAAGGCAGAAATAAATGTTGGAAAATTGTCAATTGTCTGATGAATTTGAGAGAAGAGGCAACTAGCCAGGTGTGGACTTTTTATCTGGATTATGACTATTGGATGCATAATCTACTTGTTAAATATTTGCAAGTTTCCCTTCTAAATTTAAGCTCAGTTGACTGAGGTTTAGAAGGTAGGAAAGTCACAATAAACTTAATTACAAATTACAAAGTTGTAAATTCAAGCTTTTTCTGACTCTTCAAACAATAACCTCTCACTCTGTGGGTAGTTTCCACTCCAGTCATTGATTGAATTATACAAACTATACACATGAATGATTTTAAATCTGAACTGAAATGCAAACACACACACACACACACACACACACGCACACACTTTTCACATTGTGGAATCATACAAAAGGCAAATTGTTTAACTTCCAACAACCTGTCTGGCCCTAATTGATTCTTCTTGCCCAACTGTGCATTTTAACGTATTCCAAGTTGGAGAAATCTACCAGCACTAATTCGATGCTGCAAATGTTTATGAGCCTGTTAATGGGCAAAAGAGGATTGATTTAATCTCTCAAGGTGATTGGGGAACGTGTTACATGGCACCTGACTAGTGCACTGGGATGAGGTAAGAACAGTCACCCATAACCATTGAGGGTAGCAGGGCTTATTTTCCTTCCGTGAGATGCAAATCCTGATGGAGAGAGGTTTCCTATAGAGACTTTCTTTATTAATGAGAATGACTCTTTGGAGAATTATTTCACTTAGGGGGGAGAACTAAATACAAAATATATGATTAAATGCACACACTCCAGTGTGAACTTCCTAGTTGGGACAGAAAAATCTGTCTTCTCCATCTTTACTCCCATGTTAAAGATAAAAGTATTAAGGGAAATTTCGAACATACACATGTTCAATTAGTAAGAATGAAATAAGTTGATGCTCCATCACAGGAACACAGCAAAGAACTTAAGAAATCCATGAAACAGTTTCACAATCATTCAGAAGAGAATCTGTCTATACCATGGCCAAGAAGGACCAACACAGTGTCTGCCCGCTGCATGTGGCTTCCTTTGCACCTGTTTGCACTTAGCTTACTCAGTCAGCTGATCCTGTTCCCACCTTGCCTTGCTTGCTAGTTCTAGAACATACCTGCTGGGTCCCACTTAAGGGTTGTGCATTTGCTTTGTTCTTACTGGTCCTTCTGCTGAGAACACTGTTCATCAAAATATTTACATGGTTTAATGTCAGATTTCATTCAGGTCTTTGCATACAGGTGACTTCCTCATTGGAAATCTCCTCAGTATAGAATAATAGCATCTTCACCCATCCTGGCCCTCTTTAATCCCTTTACCCCATTTGATTTGTCTCCATAGCACTTACCAATGTTTGGCATACTTAATTTCATGTTTATTTCCTTCTGGTCTACTTCTTCTCTAGAATATTAGTTTCATGAAGGCAAAAGCTTTGCCTGCTTTGGTCATTGGTAGCTTTTCAGTGCCTAAATAAATGTCTTGGCATGCAGTTGGTGCTCAATAGCATGTGTTGAATAAATGAGTGAATTGAGTAGATGGCTGGATAGATTGTTGGTATCTTTATATTATAGAGCTATATCACATGAAATCTTACTCTTGAACTCCTAAGTTCTTCTAAAAATCGACAAGCAAATGAGAAAATTATTCATCTCTCCACATAGTTTCCTTATCTAAAAAAATGGAGAAATTCACGTTTATGCCTCAAGGTTGATAAGACAAAAGACAATGGAAGTAAAAGGGCATCACAGACTATTTAATGCGATGTGAACTATATCTTAGTAGACTTGTGCCAAAGCTTAAGAAGTTCTGATCGTATTTATTTTTTGTCATCATAATGCTGTGATCCAATTGAGCAGTGTCAGATGCTCAACTCTGGAATTGTATGTATGGCCAAGATAAAGAGAGAACAAGTGGAAATAGTCGCTTACTTCCACCAACTTCTTCAAGCAGCAGTCCTACCTTCCATTTGTACAGGGCCTTATAAAGTTTTTCTCTTGGTGTGATATAATTTGATTTTCACACTCTGTAAAGCAGGAAAGAGAAATGTCATTGTTACCATTTTATAGGAAATGAAAGAGAAGTGAAGTGATTTGTTCAAATCACACAGCTGATGAAATACAGCATAAGAATAAGAATTTGGATATTCTAAATCTATCTTAATATTTTATTGACAAATCAGGAAAGGTCTTGCTTTGGGCTGATTATTATGTCATATTCCGAAAACTCAAAGCTTCATCCAAATATGGTCCAGTCACAATTTTCTCCTCTTCTGTTCTCAGCAAAAATTGTAGGTGGGCTGGGGAAATGCTCGCATATCTTCAGAGATGTTATGGGCAGAGCCCATACACACACAGGGATCTCAAGACTTGAGGGAAATGACAAGTATTCTGCACACATACACAAAACAGAGAACCTCAGATGATGAGCTCTGCTGGAATGTCTTGAGGGATGACTTTGCTATTTTCCAAGGTGAGTGGAAAGGCAGGCATATGTGAATATATAATATGTCACAGTGAAAGCCATCATCCATCACCTTTCCAGGATTGTAGAAAACAACAGGGAGGATATTTCTTAAAGGTAACATCATACCTGTAAAATAGCAGTATAATTTGTTACAGACAAGAGTACAAGGTCTCATGGGATACCTGAAATCGGCTTTCTCTTGAGAAACATGATCATATGGGAATATTTACAAACTTTCTTTCCATTTCTTTACTACCCTCTTATAAAATTTAATTACATTTCCTGGTTCCCACAGATCCTAGTACTTAGGGCTGTATACTTATACCATTTTGCTTCTCAATACAATAGGCACTTGATCAATTCCACTGTCATTGCCTACAAGACAGTCTACCCTGTGTCTCTGATGAAACCACCTTGGGACTGGGAGAGTTGGGTGGATTCCTCCTTCTGTGTGAGTGATAGTGCTGACTGCTACAGAACCCTCCTGACTGATTGGGAAGCTGGAAGTTGAAGCATCTGGTGCTTATGTACAAAACAAACATAAATAAAAAATCATGTACAGATGTGACTCTAACAAATCTCCAGCAACAAGAAAAGAAGTAGCACCAACAAATGAAAGGAGAAAAATCAATACTAAAAGGGAATAAAAAAAAGAAGCAGAATCCTCCAAAGACTATACTTCAAAAGTTTATTTTTAGGCTCAGATACCTGACCAAAAAACAGTATTTTTATTGTTATCTGAAAATCCTGAAAGAGTGAAAAACTCATTGTGAGAATCCAATTACAACTTCCTGCCTTTACTCTCCCATTTCTCTCTAGGAGTCATGAGAGATACTTAACCAGAACAATCAATGCATAAAGAAGAAAAAATAAGTATTAAAAATCACTATCACTACCATTTATTATAATCTAAATTAGATAGGGCTTTTGCATTCTATTAGGGTCAGGTTTGGAAATGTAATCTTTCTTGCTGTTCTTAGTTCTAATAATTATATATGAATTAGCAAAATTCTGGAATTCATACTTCAAGGACATTTTGACAGGAAGGTATACCTCTTACTCTATTGTAATGGATATACATCTGTCTAGCAAAAGAAATATTTCAATAAAAGAGATATAAAATATTTAACAGAGTAATGTAGAGTTAGAGATTTATGACTCTGAAGGTATCTTCTATTAGTTTTCATTCTTTTTGTCCTATACTTGACGAGGAGAACACACCAAAACACTCGCAGTTGTCATAGGTGAGTGACCTTACCCACTGTGCTTGCCTCAGATTCTGAAACAATTTAGGCTGATGAATAAACAAAGTTTCCAAGATAGGTCATATGATCTGTTGCCCATTAAGAAAGATAAGCCTTGCCTTTGGGAGGCTGAGGTGAGTGGATTGCCTGAGCCCGCGGGTTCGAGACCCACCTGGGCAGCGAGACCTCATCTTTACAATAAATTAAAAAAAAAAAAAAAAATCAGCTGAACGTGGTAGCGCATGCCTGTAATTCTGGCTACTCGGAAGGCTGAGGCGGAAGGCTCGCCGGAGCCCAGCAGGTCGAGGCTGCGGTGGCCGGGAGCAGCCACTGCACTCCAGTCTGGGCGACAGAGTGAGACTCCAATTCAAAAAAAAAAAAAAAAGATAAGCCTCATGCTTTTACTGGCATTGGGGGAACACATTTATATATTCTACCAGTAATCTCTCAAGAAGGAGAATGAGACCATCTTGGGGGGACTGTGTATTACAAATAGAAAAATTATATTATAGAATTAAGATCACTATGTGGAAGCTAAGTGAGTTATTTAAATAAAAACTTCATATACACAGAGCTGTCCTAAGTAGAATCAGTGAACTCTGTCACTAGAAGTTTACAAAACTGAAAAGAATGACTGTGTTGAGAGTTTGTTCCTATAGCCCTAGCATTTCACACAGTGACTGGCACATAGCGAGTTCTCAATAATCATTTGTAAATAGCCATTCAGCGGGTTAGGACAAGACATTAGGCTATTGAACTAGATCAAGGCTAACCTACTGCAATCTTAAGCTTTCATTTTTCTTCCCAATGTGAATGATGAAGTGATAAAATTATAAAGTTAGCTCTTATTTCAGCTCTATTTCTTTATGATTTGAGAAACTTTAAAAAAATATATATTTTGTCTTCCAGCAAGCAGGTATTAATGAGGGAGAAGTAAAAAGTGCTTCATACTAACCAGCTAAAATAATTTTTCCCCAACTACTTTTCACTTTAATTTTCAATTTAGTTGCCTTGTAGATCTTGGGAACCAGTTTAATATTAGTGTCTTTAGGCTGTCATGAGGAGGGTTTAGGACTGCAGTCCCAATGTGGGGGTTTGGTCTTTGTTGCTGGTTATATGTTGTGTAACTATATCTCAGTACCTTGAGACCATGATAGTCTAGGCTATAAAACTTATACTCTTAGACAGTATTTCCAGAGAGTATTCTGTAACCCTGGAAAGAAGAACCTGATCAACAGCAGTCATAAAGGAGACTGTAAATGAATTTCCCCTCGAGTGTTTTGATGCTTAATGGAAATGTGTTCTGCCCTTTACTTTAATTAACTTTTAATTTCTTTGACACTGTAAAGAAGTAATGGTGACTGGGGCATTACTCTCAGTATTGTGAAGCATGACACAGAAGAGGTCAGAGTTAAGTGTCCATGTTGGACGCAGGTAGCTTGACTCCTTGCCGTTTACCCAGATTGTGTCCTAACCAGACAGGATGGGTTTTCATCACTTGTAGCACTGAGCAGGGAGTGGGGTAAATGAACCTCATTCAGATCATTATAGTCTAGAAGAAAAACCAATGCTGTAGGGGGATGGGGAGATGGTAGAAAGCAAACTTCCAGTGTGTCTATTAGTGACAGAAAGGGAAATCTATATGTAATAGAATATAAGAAGAAGTTTCAGGAGGGATTTGTTGGCTATGAATAGGCAGAAATCTGGGAGTCTGGACAGAGAGAGAGAATTCAGGGCCCCACTAGGGAACATAAATATTATCCACCCTGGGAGCCCAGAGTGCACCATGGGACTCTGCACACTAATCCCTACCCACAGCTACCAGGAGAAAAGCTGTCAGTGCAGTGACACCGTCATAGATAACATTCCACAGATTTTTTAAGGGTGTTTGAGTTTGAAATGTGGTGTTTTGTTCCATATATTCTTTCCCCAGATATGCTTTCCTTAAGCTGTTGTTCAAAGAGGTTGGCCTTTGCTATTTATATATAAGTGAAATGGCCTAAGTACATGGCAAATGGCAATGAAGGGCTATTGTACTCGCAGAAATTCAAATGCTAACTTTATTAGGAGAAAAAAAATCACAAATAAATTTAGCTTGAGTGTGAGGCACTGATGACTAAAGAAAGGCACCAGGAATCATGCCAAGTAATGAGCTCAGAGTCAAGTTACAATAACCTTCTTGTGGTTTCTCAGCCATGATCTTGGCAACTTCTCCACGTGACTTGGTCCCACTCTCTGAGGAGGGGCATTGAAGAGGTGTGTATTTGTGGCAGTGAGTAGGTGTTTGTTGTTGACACAGGAATGTCTTTGATTTATTTTTAAAATTATATTGATTTTTTGTTTAACTTTTCTTTTTTTCTTTTTTCTTTTTTTGGTATGAGATATTTTAATAGATTCATCTTAAAGTTTGGACTTGATCCAAGTTGTCTTTTTCTATTTTTATTTATTTTATTTTAAAGATGTACAATTAAGGATTAGATATACAAATGGTCATCATACAGGTAAAGTTTGGGCCTCTCTTTTGTCCCCACTTTGCCTGATTTAAGATCAGTTACCCTTATTAATGTTTGTGCACCCACCAAAGATTTTTAAAAACAAATACCCACAGAGTTCTGTACTTAACCAAAGTAATACATATCAAGAGCACCATCTTCCTCAAGTTTTCTATGCTCTATTGGCAGTCTTTAAGTCCAGCTTTTCTCCTTAACATTTTCTCTGTGGTTTATTTTTTGTTACTTTTTAAAATTTTAAAGATGTGGGGTACATTTCAGGGATAAGTTTACAAATGTTCATTATGCAGGTACCCTTGTTAAATAATTTGGGATTTTTGTTTGTTTGCTTGTTTGTTTTTTGAATTGTAGTCTCACTCTGTCACCCAGGCTGGAGGGCAGCGGCATTCTACCGGCCACTGCAGTCTCAACGTGCTGGGCTCAGGCGATCCTTCCACTTCAGTCTTCAAAGTAGCCAGAACTACAGGTGCGCACTATCAGGCCTGGCTAATTTTTTGATTTATTGTAGAGATGAGATCTCCTCAAGTTGCTCAGGCTGGTCTTGAACCTGTGGGCTCAAGCAATCCTCTCACCTCAGCCTCCCAAAGTGCTGGGATTATAGGCATGAGCCACCACGCCTGGCTTTTTTTTCTCTTTTTTTTTTTTTTTATCTCTGTCTTCAAATTTCCTACTTTTTATTCTATTTTATTTTATTTTTGTAGAGATGAGGTTTCACCAAGTTGCCCAGGTTGATCTTGAACGTGTGGGCTCAGGCAATCTTCTCACCTCAGCCTCCCAAAGTGCTGGGATTATAGATGTGATCCACCACATCCAACCCTTCCTTTTATTTCTATACCTTTTTTTTCATCTCTTAGTGTGGGTAGCAATTAACCAACTCTACAAGTCCACTTGTAAATAGTATAGTGAGTATACAGTGACCCAGGAGCAATACAACCTACAAACCAAATCTTGTTTACAACATGTCTTTGCAAATAGTTTCATAGAGACACAGACTTGCTAAGTTTTTAACATATTTTCTTTTTTTTTTTTTGAGCTGGAGTCTCACTCTGTCGCCCAGACTGGAGTGCAGTGGTCAACCCTGGCCACAGCAGCCTCGACTTGCTGGGCTCCGGCGATCCTTCCGCCTCAGTGAACATATTTTCTATAGCTCCTTTCATGCTACAGTGTCAGGGTTGAGTAGTCAGAGAATGTATGTCCCGCAAAGCCTTACATATTTACTATATGGCCCTTTACAGAAAATGTTTTAAATCATCATCATTTCCTATGTGGATTAATTTTAAAAATCTCAAATTGGTCTTGCCCTTCATCTTTCTGGCCTACAATTTTTTTTGGGTAGGGATCTTTCTAAAATGTAATTTTGATCAAACCACTCCCCCTCTTATTCTCTATGTAAACAAATTGAGCTCCCTCATATGGTGATCAAGACAGAACAGCCTTTGCAAGCTCATCTTCTATTGCTTCCACTCTCTACTCTTTCCCACTGGTTCTTGCTCCCTTATCCTGGCCCTGTGTTTCCACAAATACTGATTCACTTATTTAAATATGATCCTTTCTCCCCCTTTTTGCATTGCATCTCATTTGAAACCCAGTCCAGGTACAACTCCACCAAGAAAATGTTCTAATCACCATTTTTCCTGGCTCTATCTCCATAACATCTTTTGCTTATCTCTGTGATAGATGTTGTCTTTGATGACACTGTGTGGTAATTTGTTGATTTACTTGTTTTTTCCACCAGTAGATGATAAGCTCTTACAGGCTTGACCTCAGCTGTATTTGGCTACCAGAGTTTCTGCCACAGACTGAAGAAATATATATATATATATTAAATGAATCAATTAATGACTGTTATTTCCAATATGCCAGGTGTCTTAGTCCATTTGCATCACCATAAACGAATACCTGAGGCTGGGTAATTTATAAAGAAAAGAAGTTTATTTAGCTTAGGGTTCTGCAGCCTGTACTAGAAGCATGGCATCTGCATTTGCTCCTGGTGAAGCAATGTGTTTCCATTCACATAAGAAGGTAAAGGGAAGTCAGCAGCATTTCACATGGTGAGAGATGGAACAAGAGATAAGGGAGGAGGTTCCAGGCTCTTTTGAACAATCAGATCTCATAAGAACTCACAGAGCAAAAAATTTGCTTATTAACGTTAGGAAGACACCAAGTCATTTAAGAGGGATCCATCCCTGTAACCGAAGCACCTCTCACCAGGCCCTCCTTCCAACACTGGAGATCAAATTTCTTTTTTTGTGTGAGTCAGAGCCTCACTCTGTTGCCCAGGCTGGAGTGCAGTGGCACTCTCACAGCCACTACAGTCTTGACCTGCTGCACTTGGGCAATCCTTCCACCTCAGCCTTCCAAGTAGCTGGAGCTACATGCGCACGCCACCATACCTGGCTAATTTTCTGATTTATTGTAGAGACAAGGTCTCACCATGTTGCTCAGGCAATCCTCTCGCCTCAGCCTCCCAAAGTGCTGGGATTACAGGCATAAGCCACCACACCTGGGCTAGGGTGGATCAGATTTCAACTGAGATTTGGAGGGAACAAATATCCAAATTATATCACCTGGTATGTACCCGGGAGGCCTCTATTTACTAGTTAAATCATACATTCAGGTTTCTACACAATTGACTTAGTCTTCAGATATCTGAACAACCTTTCTTTAATCATTCCATATATATGTCCATCTGAAATTTTCATACAACTTCAGCAAAACATATATAGGTGTAGTCAGGTATAATGCCATTCAAAGCATTCCTTCTGTTTTTTACATATATGATAGAT
The DNA here is from genome assembly GCF_000164805.1 of Carlito syrichta. Classification (NCBI taxonomy): domain Eukaryota; kingdom Metazoa; phylum Chordata; class Mammalia; order Primates; family Tarsiidae; genus Carlito; species Carlito syrichta. The sequence goes on along the minus strand of NW_007233893.1, from coordinate 249,157 downwards.
TTGTCTGACATGTATAGGCATTCTGCTATAATCTCAATACCAATGATTAACATTTTATAGATTGAAGTACTTTTCTGAAGTTTCTATTCATTCTTCAGCAAATATCAATTGTTTTATGTGTGTGTGTGTGTGTGTGTGTGTGTGTGTGTGCTGCCAGGCTTTCTGTTCTAGATGCCAAAGATACAAGGGTTGTACATGCATGCACATACTCACATGCATCTAAACTAATGTCAGTGCTAAATTTAAACAATCATTCTCCTTTTTAAGTATGCATCAGCTTTTCCAAAGTGCCCTGTTCTAGTTTTGTTGCATTGGAATCCTGATGATTGAACTTACTTTGGAGACAGATTCCCAGGTGGGTGGATGCCCATTCCTGATTAAGAACCACACTTTAAAATAGTAGAAACATAAAAAAATGGAATTAGTTACTGGCAACTTATTCTACAAATAAGTGTAATGTCTTAGATGAACTGATTAACACATTTTTAAAAGCCAAGAACCACCCAAGCATGAGTAATTGGAAAATCTGTATACGTGCTTGGGAGCCAGCATCTTAGGCTGATGATCATGTGCAAATCATTTACATTTCTAACACTCGAGGTCTTAAAGTCATCTGACATTTTAGGGTGAAGATAAGTCTCATGTGTCAAATGAGAGGGTTGAAGGAGGGAATGACCAAAATGGGGGTTCAGTTTTAAGTATGTTCACATTTTCACGGGAACCTTTGGCAATCCATCTCGATAGAACACCAGCCTATTATCAGGGTTGGCGTGATCCTTGAATCAGGGTTGGTGTGATCCTTGAATGGGTATGGTGAGAGGAATCTTTTCTATTAATATGGCTAAGATTTGAAAGTAGTACCTAAAGGAGAAAACTCTGACAAGCAAGCATTAAATTGTTGAAATAACCAACACTCACAACACTCAGTTCCAAGTTTCTTAAATTCTGGTATCAGCAGGGTTACCCCCTTAGGGCTGTGAGGGCTAAGACCTTCCTAAACCCCACAGTTAGTAACAGTGCAGAGGCAAATGACTTCAGTTCTTAGGTCCTCAAACCAAGTTTGTTTAGCCCTTAAGCTACTGTGAATATTGCTGGAAAGAGGAAAGGCTGTGGCTAGTACTGCTGAGTAATGCAGTGACAGCTTCCCCGAGTTCCTGTTAATACAGATATCATTTCATCAGTGTGAGCCTCAGCAACCTCTTGCAAGGATTAATAACGGGGAACAATTCACTTGAGGGAAAATGTTGAGCAGTGTGAGAGGATGACTTGGCAACAGACTCCTTATGGGAGCTCTGGATGACTACATCAGTGCCCGAGAAAGAGTTGGAAAGACGAAAAATAGCAAACAGGGTTACAGAAAAGCACATTTATATCCAAGGGGCCCTGGTGGAGGAAATAAGATAGACTTCATGAATAGGAAAGCTGTAGTCCTAGTTGCTTTAATTCTTGCAGTTTCCATCCCATTTCCATGGTCCTTGACTTTCCACTTTATTAGTGAGAGACTGTTCCCTTAAACTATGTTTTAAGATATAATTTTAAAAGTATTCTTTTTAAAAAGATGCAGATAGATTTACCTGGACCTAACTAAGATAATATCATGTCCTTTGTTGAAACTTTTATAACAAAAGGAGTTATTCTAAATTGTTAGTGCAGGAGTTGTACCTCATCATTTTAAGGCATATTGTAGTTTTGAGCGATGCTCTTTTCCTAGTATGCTCAATCTCCTTTCCCAGCCTGGGGGAATGTTTTTGACTGACAGTTGCAAAGAAACCTTAATCCTTATTTGAAACCCCTCTGAGTAGGCAGCCCTCTGTAACTGGAGTGTGATAGTGATCTATTCAGCCAGCCCCATTGTTAGAGCCCTGAATTTCACAACTTTTATTTACAGTCTTGCTCTTCAGCAGGGCTTTCTTTTCCTTCTCTTCTTTAGTGAAAGGAATAATTAATGGTAGCATCTGTGGAGGGCCAGGAGTCAGTAGGTGCCAGGGATGTGAATTCTAAACTTGACATTTGGGGTTAGGAGTGAGGAATGCTCTTCCCCTAATAGAGAGTGAAGTAATGGATAATTGCTGGTAGCACTTCTTAATGGTTAATTTAATATCATTTCATCAGCATGAGCCTCCACAACCTCTTGTAAGGATTAATAATGGGGAACAATTCACTTGAGGGAAAATGTTGAGCAGTGTTTATGGAGACCTTACTTGTGCCAGGTACTTTGTAAGCATGTCTCTCCTTTCATTTTCAACGAGGTATTATTTTTTCTTCTTTAACAATGAAGACTCTAAGCTTAGAGCAGTTGGAGAATGTGCCTGGTACCACACAGCCCATGAGAGGCCAACCCTGTGTGAGCTCGCTCTGGAGGTCCGACTGGGCCCTAGGCTCTTTCTTTTGCTGCAACTTCTTTCCTTCCTCCACTTGTCCTTTCCTTCCTGTCCTCTTCACTACCCTCACTGACATTTTTCTAACCAGTGTTTTTCAGCCCCTTCTATGGTTCTACATATTTCCTACTGTCCTCCTTAAAATGAATTCTCATAGTTCATTAGAAAAAAAATATTATAAAGCAAATGTGAATAACATTTTGCAACTTACTGAGCATTTAGAGACAGATGAATACTTCTGATTTGAGCAACCTTGTGATAGTTTTATGCACCCCTTCTTATGGATTAGGTACATGAGTTTTAAGAATCTACTTCCATTATCAGTAGCAGAGGGCAGATTCAAACCTGGATCTTTTGACTCTAAAGATCAGTAGCAGAGGGCAGATTCAAACCTGGATCTTTTGACTCTAAAGGACTTTCCACACAGTAGCAGAAAGAACTTCAGACTCATTCCTGCAGGGCCACATGAATGAGAATGAGCAAAAGCAGCCCCGTGGGAACTGGAAGCCTGGACCCGCACCTTCAACCTTAGCAAGTGAGCAGCTGCTTTGGCCCTGTCAGCTGTTGCCATGTGGGAATATGGACACAAAGTGGAATATGGGCACAGGGCTGCTGGGGTTTTTCTAATATTTCAAGGGCAGCCAGATATCTGAATATTTAAGTAAAGCGTCCTGATCTTTAGATGTCGGTTACTACTTGAAATATCTGAAAAAGACACCCTGGGGGAGGACAACCTAACACATGTGCAAACTGAATACTGTCAGAAGTTTCACAGTTTTACACCAGACCCTGTGACTGCCCTGCCTTCCTGCTCCTCCTTACCCTGCATTGTCTGATCACCTTTGTGGCCCTTCTTCACATGTCTTTTTCTTTCCCGTTCCTCATTTCTTTATTTTTCCCTACCATTTTCACTGTAAACATGCTCCCTGTGGTTTTCCCAAGGCCTTTCTCCTCCCAGCCTGTGCCTCCTCCCAGCAAGCCAGGATGCTCTGTGATATAATCACAAATGGCTATTTACAAAGCAGAAGGAAGTAGTAATGGGACGGGAGAGGCTCTGTCCACAAAGCAAGAAACCCTTCACTCAGGCAGCCGGTGAAGGGAAACAGAATTGGAAATGATTTTATTTCAATTAGACTTTAATTAGCTTCTGTCTTGGAACCATCAGATCGGTTGCCGAATAATTGAAAAAGCAACCATATTTGCATCTGTTGCTCCTAAGAATAGCAATGTTGCAGCATCTGATCCATATTTTATTCAGAGGGTGAGAGGGAGGAAGGAAGCTTGGTGAGGGAAGAACTTCTATTAAACGATCAGTGTCAACAAAAGCAGTGTGGAGGGTCAGCCCAGGAGACTTCAGGAGCGGTCCTCTGTAGTCTTGCCCTAATTTCACATGGAATTAATATGGAATGGGTGGCAGGAAGCATTTAATTAGCCTCCTGCAAAAACTTATTATAAAGTTATAGCCACCCCGTTCTAAGCATGCTGGAAGATTAAGGAAAGCAGCCATTGCAGCAAGTGCCTAGCATATTGAAGGGCCAGGCCAGACATCTTAGCAAGGGAGGTGGGAGTTAGAGCCTGGGTGCTAATGTCCCACATTCACGTTTGCAGGTGGGATCTCGCTGGCCCTGTCAGTGGCATTTCCCTGTCATATCTCTGCTGAGGTAAAATGTCATGCAACCTATGAGTGGGGGGCTCAGGTCTCTGTCCCACCTGATTTCCCAAGGCCATTCCAAGATTCTGATCACAACTTTGCAAGATTTCTTTTTTCTTACAAGACAAACAGTGTTTCTAAGGCTATGAAGTTGATGAAAATGCTTTCCCTGTGGGAAAATACAAGTGGATGTCTCCTCCGTGAATTTTCTCTTGAGGAAAATGCAGCATTTGGGAGGCTAAACAGCTCATGCCCCTTGTTTCCTCTGGAGACCAGTTTTCCTACTCACGGGAAAGTGTATTGCAGAACAATTTTTCAGCAGCATTCTTTTCTGTTGTTCTGTGGTTGGTAATATCTTAGGATAAGGGCCTCCTTCCTTTCACAAATCAACAACCATGAACTGGGTTCTAGGTCTTTCCCCCTCTTAGAGGGTGCTCAGTCCCTTGTGCTGAGTCATCCCCTGGGATATGCTACCCGAGGGGCTTTGCAGCCTCCTCTCAGGGCAGCACAGGGAGATTATGCCGTCAATCATTGTAATCTCTAAATCCCTCCTCTCTTACTTTGTACACTTCTATAGTGCTGGAATATTTTTACAGTGGGACTGCATTAATGTAGTACTTCCACAATACAAAAATACATTTTGTTTTAAGCAGAGGTTTTTTTCTATTTTAAAGATGTGGGGTGCAATTCAGGGTTAGGTATGTAAGTAGTCATTATACAGGTAAAGTTTGGGACTCCCTTTCATCCCTACTTCACCTGGTTTGAAATTGGGTAGATACCCTTATTGATGTTATGTAACCACCCCACCCCTGGCAGTGTCCCACTACTGCCAATTCCGTAAAGTCTATTTTCTAAAGTACATATAATAGAGTAGATTGTGATTGTGTTATTATACACATATAAGAAATAAAATTATGCCAATAATACTCTCAAGAGTCCTTTGTTATAAAGTTATTAGTCCATTATCACAACTGTTAGTTGTTTCCCGCATTGCCATTCTATGAGTGGTTCTTCTGTAATATGAATTACTTGTAAGCAGAGTCTGTGTCATTTACCCAGGACAAATGTCAGCATGACATGTATTATTTTGAAGCTATTTTTAAAAAACTCCAATAGCTTTAGGAAATACAAATAGTTTTTGGCTACATGGTTGCATTGTATAGTGGTAAAGAAATCTGGGCTTTAAGTGTACCCACCACCCCTCTGTACACTGCACCCAATAAAGGATATTTTTGTCCCTCAACTCCCTCTCCCCTTCTGAGTCTCTGATGTCCTTCATATTATTCTCAATGCCTTTGCATATCCTTAGCTTAGCTCCAACTTATGAGTGAGAACATGGGTGTTTGGTTTTCTGTTCCTTTGTTAGTTCACTTAGAATGATATTCTCCAATTCCATCCCACTTGCTGCAAAATACATTATTTCATTTTTTTTGATAGCTGAATAGTATTCCACAGTGTATGCATACCACATTTTCATTATCTGTTGATCAATTGATAGCCATTTAGGTTGATTCCACATCTTTGCAACTGTTAATTGTGCTGTAATGATCATGCAGGTGCAGGTGTCTTTCTTATATAATGATCTCTTGTTCCTTTGGGTAGATACCTAGTAGTGGGATTTCTGGATCAAATAATAGACATTTAGTTTTTTGAGAAATCTCCATATCACTCTCCATAGAGGTTATATTAATTTACACTCCCACCAACAGTGTATAAGCATTCCCTTTTCACTGCATTTGCAGCAGCGTCTACTGTTTTTGATTTTTTAACAATGCCTGTTCTGACTGGTGTAAGGTGGTATCTCATTGTGGTTTAATTTGCATTTCCCTGATGATTAGTGATGTTGAGCATTTTTTTCATGTTTGTCAGCCATTTGTATATCTTCTTTTGAGAGATGTCTGTTTATGTCATTGGCCCACTTTTTAATGGGTTTATTTGCTTTCTTCTCTCTGATTTGATTGAGTTCTTTGCACATTCTAGATATTAGTCCTTTGTCAAATGTGTAGCTTGTGAATATCTTCTCCCATTCTGTATGTTGTCTATTTGCTCTGTTGATTATTTCTTTTGCTGTGCAGAAGCTTTTTAGTTTAATTAAGTCCCACTTATTTATTTTTGTTTTGTTCTATTTGCTTTTGGAATTTTAGCTATAAATTATTTGCCTAGACCTGTATCCAGAAGAGTTTTTCCTAAGTTTTCTTCTAGGATTTTTATGGATTTAGGCCTGGCATTTAAGTCTTTATTACATCTTGAGTTGAGTTTTTGTATATGGGAAGAGATAGGTATTAAGTTTCATTTTTCTGCTCGTAGCTATCCAATTTTCTCAGCATCATATCTTGAATAGGGTATCTTTTCCCCCAGTGTATGTTTTTGTCTGCCTTGTCAAAGATCAATTAGTTGTAGTTATTTGAGTTTATTTCTGGATTGTCTATTCTGTTCCACTGGTCAATGTGTCTGCTTTTGTACCAGTACTATACTGTTTTGGTTGTTACAGCCTTGTAGTATAATTTGAAGTCAGATAATGTGATGCCTCCAACTTTATTCTTTTTTGCTTATAATTGCTTTGGTTATTCTGGCCCCTTTTTGCTTCCATGTGAATTTTATAATTTTTTTCTAATTCTGTGAAAAATTATGTTCTAATCCATGAGTGTGGAATGTTTCTCCATCTGTGTGTGTTCTCTATAATTTATTTTATCAGAGTTTTGTAGTTCTCCTGTAGAAATCTTTCACCTATTTGAATAAATATATTTCTAGGTACTTTAGCTTTCTGGCTGCTATTGTAAACAGAATTGAGTTCTTGATTTGCTTCTCAGCTTGGTCGTTATTGGTATATAGCAGTGCCACTGATTTGTGTGTTGATTTTGTATTCTGAAACTTTGCTAAATTCATTTATTAAGTCCAGGAGTCTTTTGGAGGAGACTTTAGGATTCTATGGGTACAAGATCATATCATTGGCATACTGAGGTGATTTTTTCTTTTCCAATATGGATACCTTTTATTTCTTGCCTAAATGCTCTAGCTTGGACTTCCAGTAATATGTTGAAAAGGAATGGTAAAAGTGGGTGTCTGTTTTTTTCCAGTTCTTAGGGCAAATGTGTTCAACTTTTCTCTGTTTAGCATAACATTGGCTGTGGATTTGTCATATATGACTTTTATTATTTTTGCGGAATGTTCCCTCTATGTCTATTTTGGTGAGGGTTTTTATTATGAAGGGATGCTGGATCTATCAATGCTTTTTCTGCATCTATTCAAATGATCATATGATTTTTGGTTTTCATTCTTTTTATGCAGTGGATCACATTTATTGACTTACATATGTTGAACCATCCTTGCATCCCTGGGATAGAACACACTTGGTGGTGGTGTATTTTTTTTTTTTTCTAATCTTTTTTTTAATTTTAAAGATGTGGGGTACAATAATTCAGGGTTAGGTATACAAATGTTCATTATGTAGGTACGCTTGTTGATGAGTTGTGCCCCCCTTCCCCAGGCAGATTCCGCTACTGCCAATCCCACTTCTCTGCCACCCCCTCGGCAATTTCCCGCTACTGCCAATCATTTTCTTGTAGTATTATGATAATTGTTTAAGGTCCGCTTATGAGTGAGAATATGTGATACTCAATTCTTTGTTTCTGTGAAAGATCACTTAGTATTATAGACTCTAAGTCCTTCCAGGTTGCTGTGAAATTCATGATTTTGTTCTTTATGGCTACCTAATATTACATCATGTATATGTACCACATTTTTTTAAATCCAACTCTCTTTTTATGGGCAGCATGGTTGGTTTCATATTCTTGCTACTGTGAACAATGCTGCAATAAACATACACGTGCAGATATCTTTTTTATAGAATGATTTGAGTTCTTTCAGCTATATTCCTAGTAGGGGGATTGCGGGGTTGTATGGAAGGTTGATTTTTAGATCTTTTAGGAATCACCATACTGTTTTCCACAGAGGTTGTACTAGTTTACACTCTCACCAACAGTGTAGAAGTGTTCCCTTTTTGCGACATCCTCTCCAGCATTTGTTGTTTTTTGAGTTATTGATGATAGCCATCCTGACTGGAATTAGGTGGTATCTCAGTGTAGTTTCAATTTGCATTTCTTTGATGACTAGTGAGACTGAGCATTTTTTCATGTATCTGTTGGCTGCTCGTACATCTTCTTTTGAGAACTGTCTATTCATATCTTTTACCTACCTTTAATGTGCTGTTGAATGGGTTTGCTAATATTTTGTTGAGATTTTTGTGTCTATGTTCATAAGGGATATTTGTCAGTAGTTTTCTTTTTTGTCATGTCTTTTTTTGGATTTGATATCAGAGTGATACTTGCTTCATAGAGTGAGTTAGAGAGAATTCCCTCCTCTTCAATCTTGTGTAATAGCTTCAGTGCAGTTGTTACCAGTTCTTCTTTGAAGGTCTGGTAGAATTCATCTGTGAGCCCATCAAGTCCTGGACTTTTTTTTGTTGGGCGACTTCTAATTACTGTCTCAATCTTGCTACTCATTTCTGATCTATTCAGGATTTCTATTTCTTCCTGATTTGAGATTGGAGGAGTTGTATATTTCCAAGAATTTGTCCATTTTCTCTAGGTTGTCTAGTTTGTTTTCATAGAAGTGTTTAATATGATCCTTTGAATTTCTGTTGTATGATTTGTAATGTCTCCATTTTCATATCTGATTGAGCTAAGTTGAATCTTCTCTCTTCTTAATTAATATAGCCAGTGGTCTATCAATTTTGTTTATCTTTTCAAATAGCTAACTTTTTGTTTCATTTATCCTTTGTATTTTTTAAAATTTCATTTTCATTTAGCTCTGTTCTGATTTTCTTTTCTTCTGCTAGCTTTTCTTTTCTTCTGCTAGCTTTAGGCTTGGTTTGCTCATTTTTCTTGTTCCTTGAGGTGCGATGTTAGGTTGTCAATATGCAGTCTTTTAGTCTTACTAACGTAGACCTTAAGCATTATAAATTATCTTCTGAGTGCAGTTTTGACTGTGTCCCAGAGGTTTTGATATCTTGTTGCATTGCTGTCATTCAATTCAAGGAATTTTTAAATTTCCATCTTGATTTCATTGTTGATTCAAAGGGTCATTCAGTAGCAGATTGTTTAACTTCCATGTTTTTGTTTGTTGTCGCGAGCTCTTCTTGGAGTTAATTTTTAGTTTTATTCCAATGTGAACTAAGAAGGTGCTCAATATGATTTTTATTTTTTGAATTAATTGAGACTTGATTTGTGACCTCTCATATGGTCTATCTTGGAGCTACATTTCTTAACTACCTTATGTGACTTAGTAGTCCCCACCAACCTTTGCCACCTTTTGTCTATCCCTTTAGTTGTATTTTATGCATAGAATTTATTGCTATTTAATTTTTTTCATTTGTTCATTTGCTGCCTTGTTTCTCCTGACTGTTAATACCTTGAGGACAGAGACCATATTCCCAGGGTCCCAAATAGTGCTTGGCTCATAGTAGGCTTTGATAAATATGTGCCTCATCATTCAGTAAATATTTGCTAAAGACCTCTCATTAATCCAAAATATCCTAGGTATGAAAATACAGAGGTGATCATGATAGATAAGTTTCCTTCTTTCAGCAAGTATACAAGTAGGGCAAGGTGGAAAATATGCAATCTATAAATAATTAAATAAGCCGGGCTCGGTGGCACAGCCTGTAATCCCGTGCCTTTGGGAGGCTGAGGTGAGTGGATTGCCTGAGCCCATGGGTTCGAGACCCGCCTGGGTAGCAAGACCTCATCTCTACAATAAATCAAAAAATCAGCTGGGCGTGGTAGTGCATGCCTGTAATTCCGGCTACTTGGAAGGCTGAGGTGGAAAGATCACTGGAGCCCAGTAGGTCGAGGTTGCAGTGGCCAGGAGTGGCCACTGCTCTCCAGTCTGGGCGACAAAGTGAGACTCCAACTCAAAAAAAAAAATAATAATAATAATAATAATAAAATAAAAATAAACCAGAAACTTGTCAAAGGGCAGATATAAATTTTAGAGAAAGAAAGTAGGATGATGGAATGGTAGCCTGGAACTGGACTTGAGGCCCTCCAGTCTTTAAAGGCAAGTGGAGTAGACCGAGCCTTTACAGGCCTGGAGTAGTGAAAGGAGCAGGGAGGGCCTGTCTTGGCACAGACACTCCTGCTGCCACTGGAGCTTCAGCTAGCCCATCACCCACTTGACGCTCTCTCCTTGGCATGAGTTGTCCATCCACCCTGCCTCATGGGTACCTATTTGTCCTCAAATCTTAGCACAGGGGTCATCTCTTCTGTGGAATCTTTCCTATTCCGTCTGCCCCAGGAGAACTGACCCTAGCCCCTTTGTGATGCATCCCAGTGTCCCTGCACACATTTATATGTGTATCTGTGCTTTCACATGTTTCTCTTTCTTGTCTGTTCACAGTTTTTTCTTAATCTCCCGTTGGACTCTAAGTTCTTTGAGGGTAGGAACTATGGTTTCTCATCTTATACCTAGGCTTTAGGACAGATAGTCCTAAAATGTGTTGTCTTGATAATTATTTGTCAGACCAATGGCTAGGTTGATACTTGTGACAATGAAAACATGGATAAATGAAGGAAATAGAAGACCACCCAAAGGCTCTTTCTTTCCCAGAATTTTATGATTTCTAGTTTATAAATTTCCACTTCTCATTTTCTCCATCTCACAAACTTTTCTATAATAGCTATTAAATTTATCTTCTTGCGGTTCCTTTGGCATTAACATATGTAGAATCACTGGTCCACAGTTGTCATTGAATGAATTCTATAATTGCCTTGAATCCACTTCTGCCTTCTAGAACCCCGGTCTTCCCCCTCCCTGTCCAACACACATAAAGCACCACCTCCTGGTCTTTACCATACTCTAGATTTTCCTCCCCCATTGATTTTTCTGCTAGGATTTAAATACATTTCAAGTATTGCTCAGTCATGCTTTTTACATCCCTGCCTCCAGCTCTCAGTGGTTGAATTTATGTGTCCTTTGATGTCTGTATTAATGTAGAACAAATATTAGCCAGTAATGTAGTGGTGACCAAAAGATGAAAAGAGGACTCATGCTAGTGTAATATTCATAAAACTCTTGATTTTAGTTGTCACAATCCAATGAGGCCAAATTTATCCTCTAGCAGATGAAGTAACACCAGCGGTTCCCCTAAACGTTGTAATATTTTAATTACTGCCATTAAAATCTCATATGCACACATCATATACATCTTGAACTTCAGAGTCTTGGAACAGATATGTTATTTCTCAGAGAATCCTAAGGGGACAGAAGTCACACAGTGCTACTAGAGCTGGCTCATACTGTACAAATAATTTTCACAGAACACTCAAGCTAACCTAATAGATAATGCTGAGCATGCAGAATATTAGTTCTTCGAACCCTGATGAGATTCTATGCAGTGTTTTTCTTTGTGTATTTTTCATTATTTGGGAAAGGTCAACATAATGTTTATCTGTGGATTAGACACCATAGAAACAGGCGCTAAGCTTTTCAGATATGTCTGCCTAAGTTCTCTATTTTAAATAGCCAGTTTGTGTTCTCACTGGTTAATTTTGCATCTTGAAACACATCCCTTACCACCCACGCTGGTTCAGGAGCCAGCATATAGACACATTAATAGGCATGATAGGATTCAAGTTTAGAGAAATATTTCCCTCTACTTTCCACTTCCCAATCAGAGGATAGAGAACATGGAACAAAAAAACAGACATTTGTAGTAGATGGCACATGTAAAGGCTCACCTGACTTTTGATAAAAAAAGAAGAGAGATATAAAGAACAATGTGTTAGGTTTTTTAGATCAGGTATTCAGTTTATAGCGGTGTCCCCTTTAAAGAAAGTGGCAAACAGCAGGAAGAGGCATAAAGGGCATGGCAATTCACCTCAATTTTGACAAACTGCATTTGAATTGTTTGTGACCATCAAAGGCAAAGTGGTGAAAGATGTTTTCTGTGTATTATGGCCTCTTTTAGAGCCCAGGTTTTCACAAATAGGTAAAGCACAGGCATCCCACCAAGGGTTGATTGTCATGGGGTGGAGATAGAGAACTCTCTCAGCTGTAATGCAAATAGAAAGTGCTGCTTAGAATCTAGAAAAAGTCAGCTTAGAATAGTAATCTGTCAATAGGACCCAGGTCCTAACTAGAAAGAAATATACTTTAGTTTTAGAACACAGGTCTCAGTCCATTAATTTATTCAGTAAGCATTGTTAGTGCTCACTGTGTACACAGAACCTGATCCCTTAGTTATTTAGTTGTAACATTTTAAAAATGGAGAATGGCAATTCTTAATACATTATAACTCAGTTGTATTTTTAAAGGACATTTCTAATTCCTTTTGTACTAATCCCACATTTAACCGGCAGTCTGCAGATCTGCAATTTGTTCTCCCCAGTGGATGTGCCTGGGAGAAGGGAAAGGGAAGAGCATGTGAAACCCTCCTCTCTCATGCCAGGGAGATTTCTCACTGGCAGTGGATACAACATCATGCTGGTTGATAAATCTGTCTTCTGTCAGTTAGGTGGGCATGAATCAATCCTCCACAGCCTGGCCACCTTTGCTGGGCTGATGAAATTGATTTTGTGACCCTATAGAGTGGAAGCCCTGACTCTGGCAAAGTGGTGGCCCCCTCCTTGCCCTTACAAAGTGCCACCACCTCCAGGACTGGGCTTTAGGTAGCTAATTGACCTCCTCTCGTAATTACAAACTTTACTGCAGCACATTTACAACTCCAAATTTATCTTTGTAATATTAATGTCATTGTGCTGATACAGCTTTAAGCTAACAAGATGTTATGGCTGGAATTGTGTTCTCTCAAATGATATGTTGACATCTGAACTAACCACTGTTACCTGTGAATGTGACCTTATTTGGAAATAAGATCTTTGCTGAAGATGATCAAGTTAACATGAGGACATTAGGGTGCGTTCTAATCTAATATGGCTAGTGCCCTGATAGGAAAAGGGAAATTTGGACACAGGTACAAAAAGAGACCAGAATACCATGTGAAGACACAGACACAGAGGGAAGACATGTGAAGACAGAGGCAGATATCAGAGTTTTTCTGCCACATATCAAGAATGGCTGGAACTACCAGATGCTAGAAAAGGCAAGAAGGATTCTCCCCTAGAGCCTTCAGAGGGAGCGTGGCCCTGCCAACACACTTAACTGGAATTCTAGCCTCCAAAACTAAGAGGATAAATTTCTACTGTGTTGAGTCACCCAGTTTATGGTGCTTTGTCACAGCAGCCCCAGGAAATGAACACAAAAAGTTATAGCAGGCTTTCAAATTGGGCTTAAGAGATCACATGGGATTTTCTCCCATGCCTGTCTTTTCAGGAAGAAAAAGGTTAAAGTTGAACCCCAAAGACCCTGAAGACATTCTGGCTCTATCTCCTTTGACTTTCAATACTTCTTTTCTTCCTTTTCTCATTGATGAAGAAGGCCTATTGCTTTTTAAGTGGATTATAATCAAACATCAGTCAATTTCTCAGAAAAGGAGCTATAAGCCAGAAATTAATGACCTAGAAAACTAAAATAACAATTCATTAAATCTCATAATCTTTACTCAAAAAATAGTCTATAAGCAGGGCATCAAGAGGTCAAGAGTTATCATCTTTTTTTTTGTTCGAAACTATTTTTTGTGCCAGAATAAATAGGCTTTTTTGCCATTGCATACTTTATTTCTCTTTCTGATTAGACATCTCTTTCCCCAAACTACAGTTATATCCTAAATGCTCTTAGGGTTGCCTTTAAATATAGTCATGCATTGCATAACGATGTTTTGAACGACGACAGAATGCATATATACAAAGGTAGTCCTATAAGGTTATAATGATCTTAAAAGTTCGTATGACCTAGTGACAGTGTAGCTGTTGTAACATCATAATGTAATACATTACTCATGTGTTTGTGGCAGTGCTGGTGTAAATAAACCAACTGTGCTGCCAATCACATAAAGGTATGGTGCATACAGTTAAGTAGACTACATACTGCTTTATAATGATAATCAATGACTATTACTGATTTATGTATTTACTGTATTATACTTTTTATTGTTATTTTAGAGTGTATTTCTTCTACTTATTAAAAAAAGGTTAATTGTAAAACAGCCTCAAGTAGGTCCTTTAGGAGGTATTCCAGAAGAAGGTGTTGTTATTATCGAGATGACAGTGCCACACGTGTTACTGCCTCTGAAGATCTTTCAGTGGGACAAGATGTGGAGGTGGAAGACAATTACACTGATCGTCCTGACCCTGTGTAGGCCTAGGGTAATATGTGTGTTTCTGTCTTAGTTTTTATCAAAACTTTTTAAAAGTAAAAAATTAAAACAGAAAAAGGCTCATAGAATAAAGACATAAAGAAAATATTCGTACCATTGTACAATGTGTTTGTGTTTTGAACTGTGTTCTTACAAGAAAGTTAAATCTGTTTTAAAAAATTACATTTATAAAGTAAAAAAGCTACAGTAAGTTAAGGTGAAGTTATTATTAGAGAAAAAATTAATAAATTTAAGGTACTCTAAGTATACAATGTCTATAAAGTCTACAGTAGGGTACAGTAATATTCTAGGCCTTCACATTCATACACCACTTACTCGTTGACTCACCCAGAGCAACTTCCAGTCCTGCAAGCTCCATTCACAGTAAGTACCCTATACAGGTATACCATTTAAAAATATTTTATACTGTATTTTTACTGTACCTTCTCTATGTTTGGACATGTTTAGGTATATAAACACTTACCATTGTGTTACAATTGCCTACACTGTTTAGTACAGTAACATGCTATACAGGATTGTAGCCTAGGAGCAATAGGCTACTATACAACCTAGGTGTACAGAAGGCTATACCAGCTAGGATTTTGTAAGTTCATTCTATGATGTTTGTACAATGATGAAATATCATAATGACGCATTTCTCAGATATCCCAGATAGGGATCATTAATGCATGACTGATTTGAAAAGTTCTGCTCACTGCAAACAGTTAAAAGCATACATGATAGGAATAAATATAAGTCTGTTTCTCAGGTTTTTGTTTCTTTGAGCTTTTTTTTAATGTTTGGTTTTTGTGAGAATCTGATTAATGCTATTGGGGGGATGTGTGTGTGTGTGTGTGTGTGTGTGTGTGTGTGTGTGTGTGCGTGTGTGTAAGTTACACATTATCTCAGGAGTCTGTCTATGGTCCTTATGAGCTGAATAGTTGTCCATGAAGGAAGGGTATCCAATCTTTGGTTGGAATAAAGAATTCAGAGAAAGATTTTACATTTAATTTTAACATAGGCTAGATATCTTCCATTATGGTTTGAAGTTTAGTCTTCCAACTTTAAAGAATATTGGTTTGCTCTTCTCTTCCTCTCTTTTGGACTATTCATTCTAGAAGTTTAAGTAATACGATCATTTTTCTTTTCCATCACTAGCAAAAAAAAAAGAGGGATTGAGCATGTAATTAGATGCTTAATTGCCTTTTGATGATGCTGAGGGTTGTAGACTTCTGGCATGTGACTGGAGATTCTTTAGCTACTGAAAGCCTTGCAGTAGGAGGCTGTTGTTCAATAGAATCACCCGTACCACGGTCATTCTTTGAGCCAGAGTTGCATGCGGCAAAGGTCCCACAGCAGAGGTAAGCATTGTGGGAAGGACTTGAGACATACCTGCTTCTCCTTGAAGGGAAGGTAAGAGATTATTGGAAGCCCAGAGGTGGCAGAAGAAGGAAAATTAAGAGAGCAGACAGGAGGTACACTTGAAAGGACAAAGTGATTGCTATTTAATAACCATGTTTTGTAAGACAGGACAAAAAAGAAAAGTCCTCAAATGACAATAAGATCTCCATGCCACAAGGTTTGTACAGGGTTATCCATGCTTACACAAAATTGACAGCCTAACTTTGAAGTGTTTAAAACTTGAAGGGAGGAAAGAAAAGAGGGAGCAATTGTATGGGGGTGTTGAGTGGGAGAGAGGAAGTCAGGAGAGAAGGTCAAGAGAAAATGACTCCAGTGGTCATTTCTGGCCCTATTACCAGTTATGATGGATGAGTTGGAGAGACAGGAGGAAGAGTGTCTATTTAAAGATGGCAATTAAGAAAATATGTCTAAGTAGAGGGAAATGGCAGTGCCGATTCTGGCTGTTGATGTGTCTGATGAAGCAAGACTGATTCACCTACAAGCTGACACAGCTGCATTAATGTGACTGAAAATAGCAGTTCTCATCGCCTGTGATAGAGCTGTGGTGGGGGTGCATCATCACCTGTGGGCTGTGAATGTAGATTATTCCCCTTTGACTGAAAATCATTTTACCTGGTTTCTTCCAAGGGTGTTGAATCACTGCCTTCCATTGTCTGCTAAATGAGCATTTAAACACCAATTTGTTGTTTGGAGTTCGGACCTCTGTTCATTGGGTGATAGTGAGGTGTATTAACCTTATGCTTTTGAAATTTCCTCTTGTATTTTCTGTGGATCTTTTTTTTTTTTTTTTAATGCCAAGTGTAATTGCTGTGATTTGCCCAATTGCTTTCATGTACATGTAGTGAGACAGGTTTATGATACTGGGATATACGAGTCAGTGAGCAAAATTAAGCCTTCATTATCTGAGTCTATGACTGCAGCTCAGTTATAAAAAAAATTGCAGGTGGGAGAATTTGATTCTGAACTTAAAGAGACCTTGCCTCACACAGACGTATTCTAAATATATCCTATTGCATCAAAACCATTGAATTTAGTTATGCTTCCTCTGCACTTTCTTTCTCCAATATTGCTGAATATCAAAATTGCTGAGTAAAAAGAGATGCAGTCCCTTGTAGTTTTAAATTAAAACATATTTCCATTTTTCACTTTGAAGAAAGCACTCATGTATGTTTCGTGTCCTTAGAAACGTAAGACACATGTACAATTTAAGGGAAAAGATAGAGAAGCAGAACTCATTAGAGAGGCAGCCCCCCCCCCCATAACCTCTGCTTCTCGTGGGTTATGTTCCGCAAATGAATCTCTTTAGAAAGCTCTCTGGGTTCCATCCATGAGCCAGCACCTCCTGGTGTCATCTGTAATTGGACATTATGATTTTGGATTCGTATATTCTTGGAGGAAAAAGCAAACATAAAGGGACTGATGATAAGTGAGAACTGCAGAAGGTGTCCTGGTGAACCAACACTGCAGGGTAGAAAGTCCCAGTGCAGAGAAAAGCTCAAGCTGGGAGCTGGTTAATCACATCAAGGCAACTGTTTGGTATTTCACTTGCTCTGCCAGTCCTAACCTCACATGTGGAGGCAGGGGTGATTCCATTCATCTAGAGGGTAGAGTCCAACACTGCTTTATGTGTAGTTGAGATGAAATTATGAATCACGTACTTACCATATGGGGAAATCTAAAAGCTCAGAAAAGTTGGCATAGTTTGAGTTTGATCCCTATAGTAATTGGAAGGAACACCAGATGTGCAATAACCTTATAGGCAAGTGATTAAAAAACATGATATAGGCTAAATTGATGAATAGAGGAGGAGCAGTGCATGAACTGGTATAAATGCAACATATGCACATAAAAATAATACAGTTGGGGGAAAACAATGATCCAATAAAGATTCTGTTCTTCTATTGCAACCAGAGGTTACATACCCTGATGCCTTCAGATTCATTGTGCTATAGTAAATGTCAGTGTAGGATATTTTCTTTCCCTGCCTATATCTCCTGGGCTAAAATCTGAATTATTAATACACAGTTAATATAAAAGGTAGAGCTGATATTAAAGGTATATTATCGATGCACAGTTCACAACAAGTATAGAGAGATAGAGACCCAAAATGCAGGGGTTTAGGCCATTTATAAGAAAGATATGAGAAAACTACCATTTGTGAACTCTAATCCTAGAACAGGGAGGTTTTGACTATAGCCAGAAACCAAAGCAAACCAAGAAAACCAAAAAGCATTTCATGAATTCTGTGTTCAATAAAGGCAGGCAGAGATAAGGGATCTCTCTGGAGCTGAGATGTGAAGCTGCTAATGTAGGCCAGTGCTGAACAGAAGATTTGGAAGCATGATCTTTTGCCCTTAGATCTCTGATCTTTTAGCTTTTCCTTAGGAGATGAGTCAGTAAGGGAGGTCAGAGGCCTTTCTCAAACACTGTCTGCAAAGGGTAGCTATTTTGCATGTAAGGTTTTGCTCTTGTACTTTGTACTAGTCCTATTCTGTTTTTCCAACTTCATTTATGACTCATTCAGCAATATTCACTCATTCATTCACTCTTTGCTTCAGTTTTCTTGCTTGTCAAATAAAGGTAATGATCCCTATCTCAGGGAGTTTCAGAGTGGATTAAATGAGTTAATTTATATGAAGCACTTAGCACATGATAAGCACCCAGTTTATCCTACCTGCTCTTATTTTCAAATCCAGTTTCCATTTGAGTTAGCTCAATATGATCACCATTTGGGGTTAATTTGGCCTTTCCAGAGATGCCAAAGTATACTTAGGCTAGCATAAAAAGTAGAAACTTGCCCTGGATTATGCTAATGCTTGACTCAAATTCTCTGATGAAAGCAAGTGAGTTTCAAAGTTAGAGTAATCTGTATTTTGAATGCTCATTTTCCTAATTTCTTCCTATATTGGGAAAGTTATTTAAACTTCCTATACATCCATGTCCATGTCTTTCAAAGGAGGCTATTCTTCCCATGGCTGCTATGTGGAGAGAATAAGACACCTACTGTGTTCAGCATTTGCCTTAGGGTCCAGTCCACAGTTGGCCAGTGAAATCGTGCTCTGCCCAGTTCTACCCACTGACTTATAAACAGTGGTTGAGAAATTCACTGATCATTCTTTCATTTCTAGAGACTACATAGCCAGATGTTCTAGACAACTCCAACATGAACACTGGCCTTTTTGGAGAAAGACAGAATTTTTCTAGCCAACATCTCATGTCCAAAAGTTTGTCATCTGCATGTGATATGAAGGAAAAAGAGAAACAAAAGACAATTTGTCTTTTTTTATTCTATTGGTAGACAATAGCATGATTTTATTTCCTGGTTCATGAAATTTTTTTTTTCAAATTAGTAGGCTTTGTTTTTAGAGCTGTTTTAGCAAAATTAAGCCGAAAATAGCGTTTCTACATATAGCCTCTCCCCACCACACACAGCCTCTCCCTCCATTAACATTCTGCATCAGTATGACTCATTTGTTACAGTCAATAAACCAGCATTGACACATCATTAGCAACAGGAAGTCCATCATTTACATTAGGGTTCATTCTTGGTGTTGTACATTCCATGGGTTTTGGCAAATGTGTGATGGCATGTATCATCATGGTATCATACAGAATAATTTCACTGCCCTAAAAAATCCTCTGTGCTCCCCTATTCATTCCTTCCTTCCCCCAACTCCTGGATACCACTGACCATTTTTCTCTCTTTATAGTTTTGACTTTTTCAGAATGTTATATAGTTGGAATAATGCAGTACTATATTTAGAATGTTATATAGTTGGAATAATGCAGTACTATATTTAGCGTTTGCAAATTGGCTTTTTCCATATAGCAAAGTGCATTTAAATTTCCTCCATGTCTTTTTTGTGTATGATAGCTCATCTATTTTTAATATTATCTCTTGGTAGTATTATATTTCTTAATAATATTCATTGCCTGAATGTACCACAATTTATTTGTCTATTTACCTATTGAAGGATATCTTGGTTGTTTCCAAGTTTTGGTAATGATAAATAAAACTGCTATAAACATTAGTGTTCAGGTTTTTGTGTAGACATGCTTTATCAGTTTATTGGGGTAGATATTAAGGAGCATGATTTCTGAATTATATAGTAAGAGTAGGCTTAGTTTTGTAAAAGACTGCTGGATTGTGTTCTGAAGTGTTCATACCATTTTACATTCCCACCAGTAATGAATGAGAGTTCCAGTAGTTCCATATTTTTACTAGAATTTGGGGTCAGTGTTTCGGATTTTAACCATTCTAATAGATGTGGTGTGATACCTCATTGTTTTAATTAGAAATTCCCTAATGAGACACAAAGGGACCCCAAAAGCCTGTCATTTATTTACAAGAAACTTTATACTCATTCTTTCATATTTAAACTTCAAAGTGTTTTCCGTTTGATGAAGTACACCTATTGAGACACTTTTTCCACTGCTCAGTTTTGAACTTGTCAATTTTGATGCCTTTGAATGCTTCTGTTTTTTTTTTCTTTCTTTTTTCTTTTCACCACTTCAACATTGGCAAAGCAAAACATTCCCTTTGAGGACTTTTTTCATCCAGGGAAACAAAACAAAGTTGCTTGGGGAGAGATTGGGTGAATAGGGAGGGTGGGACATGAGGTTCATGCTGTTTTTGGTCAAAAACTGCTGAACACTCAGTGCAGTGTAGACAAGTGCACTTGTAAATCACCCATCATGAAATGGGCAACCACAATGAAAGACTCTCCAAAAAAAATTCACTAAAGCCAAACACAGCCTTTCACAACAACTCTAGCTGGTACACTGATGCTGATGGATTCTAGAACACTTACCTAGCCAAAGAAGCCTCCACTATAAGAGGCTCACCCTCCAAAAAAAAAAAAAGAAGAAGAAGAAGAGATAATTTCAGGTTTTTTGAGTCCCCCTTGTATAACATTGAGCATTTTTCATATGCTTATTTGACATCTGTATATAATCTTTGGTGACGGGTCTGATCTTTTATCTATTTTTAAAAAATGGAACATTTGTTTCTTATTGTTGAGTTTTAAGAATCCTTTGTATATTTTGGAACACGATCCTTTATCAGATATGTTTTGCAAATGTTTTCTTCATGCTTGTGTCTTGTCTTCTCATTCTCTTGAAAACTTATATAACTTTAAAAAGGTAATTTTCTGTTCCTAAAAAGAAACAAACATAGAACAAAACCTTTGATCTCAAGTAAAGTTACAAAATGTTAAGAAGGATCTGATTCTGAAAAAGTAGATATTTGGAGATGGATTGGTCTATTCCTCTGTCTTTTATGTCCCCTCTTTTTTAACCCATGTTTCATTATTAGGAGCTCTGACTTCGTGAGTGGTGATTCCTGGTAAAGGCTATTTGTGGACACTAAAAAATATTCAGATAATTCCTCTTTGTGTGTGTTCACACAAGTGGGTCTTTTTCTTCCACCTGCCTCTTATTAGATCAAGATTAATAACAAATAAGACCTTCTCTATGGCTACATACCTTCTTATCTATTGCCAAGACTCAGAAAACCAAGACTGAATAAGAAGTCTGTGGTATTAATGCAGCAAGAGATACACTACGATAATTATCTTCTAATCAGACAAGTGAACCATTGATAACTAAAAAAACGGAGGCTGTTTTGAAAGTGCTCTGGCCATGTTAAATAAAGTAGGCTTTTTTGCTCTATGGAATAATCTTGAGACAGGTCATGTGGCTACTAGAGTGTCTATAAAGGCAAACAGAGATGTCTTTTGCATTTTTCTATCTCCGCCCCTTTGCATTTTCTCTTTGCTGTTGCCATTCACCGGAGGTCCTTTCACTACTTGTATTCAAAGGGAACTGTCACCATCCTGCTCAGACTGGCAAACTGCAAGTTCAAAAGATAAGAAATGCTTCCTGGCATGAAAGGCACTGTAAAATGTGTTTAGAAATAAAGTTGTTAATGACAATTGCCATACAAAAAATCTTTCTGTTTCAAATGCATTTTTCATAGTTTCCAGACCAACAGAAACTTGTCTTGTGTTGATTTTCCAGTGACTAGCTAACTATGTGACAGGCAAGCAAGCACACTTAAACATGTACAAGCACATAGGAAAGCACACATTTGTATGTAATTAACAACTTGTGTAGAAGTGTAGAAACTATATCTGCACTTACTCTTTAGAGACAGACCCATACCTTCCGTGGAATGGCTACCTGAAAACAGTAGCCACAGCTCTGGGTCTTAGATATTTGTGCAAATTGTTATTTTGAGAGAGTCTGGAAAAAAAAGCCAAAAATACTTTAGTGCTTAGGGTGATAGTAAGTTCAGATGTGGACAAAGAGGGGAGAAAACAACAACAAAAACAGAAGCAAGAGTAACTGACCTGGCAGTGACCCCATAAGCTAGTCGGCACATTCCTTAGCTTTGTCCCATAGGATTCCTAGCCCAAAGGTATATTCCCTTCTTTGCTTGAACTTTTCCCTTCACTTTTTAAACTAACAGACATTCTACCAATTAATAATGTATTTAGATAAATGAGCTTCCTCTGGGAAGGCTAAAGGACTAAGAGCCATTCACACATTTGTGTATATTTGTTTAATTAGAGTTGTTTTTTTCCAACTCCCTTCCAAATGACAAACTGAAGTGATCTACTTTGATGAAAGAAGGAAAGGCCATGTGTTGAGCACCTAATATGGGCAGTTACTTCATAAACTTCATCTCATTAGCTTTCACAACAGTTTTTTCAAAGTAGTGTGTGTTCATAAAAAGTGAGTCTTTTCCCCCCACCCTGCCTCTTATTAGATCAAAGTAGTTGTTATTACTGCATTTTACTCTTGAGAAAATGGAGCCATAGAGAGATTTAAAAACTTGTCCAACATCACCTTGTCAAATGTAGGTGCTGGGATTTAAATTCAGATCTGTACTGGTTAAGTGGAGCTTTGATAGAGGGAGTGTTGAAAGAGGTAATCTGAATTACTCAGGTCAGACACAGCTGAGGCTTTTCAGTTTGAGATATGAACATCCTTTGCTGGATATATAATAGAGATGCATGTATAGTTAAAATGTGAGACTCTAAGTAATTTATTCATTCATTTAATAAAGAAATATGTCTTAAACTAGATTATAAGCCAGGTACTTTTCAAATTGATGGAAATTTGGAGATGGACAAAAAAGGCAGGTGATTACTGTCATTGGGGCTCATGATCTAATAATGGAAGATAGATAATAATCAAGTATATAAATAATTTAAAAGGTAATATCAGATAACAATAAAGGCAGTGAGGAGTGAAAAACACAACAACATGGTAGAGATTGATGGAGGTAAGATGGAATGCCCTTCTTGCTTGTATATCAGAGAAGCCTTCTCTGATATGAGATCTCAAAGACATCTTCTTTTGCAAAGATCTACAAAAAGGGTCTTCCAGACACAGAGAAGGAGGAGTACAAAGGCTCTAGACCAACTGAGAGTCAATTTGGGTAAACTGAGGGCAGCGTTATGGTGGATAAACTGAGCACAGTGAGTAAGCGGTATGAGTAAGCAGTATGAGAGAGGGAGAAATTATGATCATGCAAATCTGTTTTTTTTCTTGTTATTCTAGTTAAAGTTTAAAGCCATTGTAAGGCTTTTTCTAGGGACATGCTCTCTGATTTTTTGATTAGAAGGGCTGCTGCTGGGTGAGGGAAGGTATGTGTGGAGGTGAAAATAAACACACTGTGACCAGTTGTACCATTGCACATGCAAGTGAAAACTGAGACTGACTTGGCCTAGGAGAGGCAGTAGAGAGAGTGGAGGGAAGTAGATTCCAGATACATACTTGAGCTTCCATTGGCAGAGACAACTGATGGACTGAATGTGAAAAAAAGAAGAAAAGAGACAAATCAAATGAATGGTAGTGGCATTCAGTGAGAGAACAAAAGCCAGAGAAGAGGACTAGTATTTTTAGAGTGGAGTGGGAGATGGTTCAGAAAGCAAGATTTCAGATAAAATTGGCTAAGATGGGAAGATTAGTAAGCATTCAGGGCTGAGATTTAAACTGGGGAGTCTGCAGCAACAATGAGGGAAAGATGCAAATAGAGAAGAGCTTCAGGGTTTAGTCCTCAGGCTCTCCAACAATTATATAGATGTCCAACAGAAGAGGAGGGTCAGTGAAGGGCAGAGTAGAAGTGGTCAATGAGGCAATAGGCAAACCAAGAGTGTGTATGTTACAAGAAATACGGGATGCTTTTTGAGAAGAGCATGGTTGCCTGTGTGGAATGCTGCTCTTATATTTCAGAACACACAGATTCAACAAAAGGGAGGTAGTTGGTAACCTTGAGGAGCCATTTCAGTGGAGAAGTGGAGATGAAAAGCTGATGGGATATGTTCAAGGAAAAATGGTTTGAGAGTAAGTGGAGACAAGA
This sequence comes from Carlito syrichta, assembly GCF_000164805.1. Lineage (NCBI taxonomy): Eukaryota > Metazoa > Chordata > Mammalia > Primates > Tarsiidae > Carlito > Carlito syrichta. The sequence goes on along the minus strand of NW_007233893.1, from coordinate 225,086 downwards.
AGTGCACAAAATTCTTTTGTGATGTTTTGCTGTAAGACAGAACAAAAAAAATGAGTTGGTAACTGGGGAACGTTAAAAGAAGTGCTTTTGTTTGTTTTGCTGTTTTCTTTAGAAGATGAGTTACTCTAGATGATGTTTGGGTGCTGAAAGGGATGGTCCCAGAGAGAAGCATATATTGATGATGCCAGAGAGAGGAAGGCAATGACTACAGTGGTGAAGTCATTGGCAGGCAGGCAAGAGGGTTGGAATCCAGGGCTCAGGAAAAGGTGTTGGCCACAGATAGTGGCTGAGACACTTCTTTTAACAAGTGGAAGGAAGGTGTGTGGGGACGGGTGCTGATCGTTTTCTAAACATGTAGGTGGGAAAAAGATGTTCCCAATGTGAGGGCTTCTGTGTTCTTGAGTGCTTATAAAATGAGAGTCTGCTGGGATGGCAGAGTATGTAGGGGTGTGAAGGTCTGAAGAACCTAGGAGAAAAAATAGTAGAGACAGGGGAAGCAAACAAGCAAACATACTAGGGAAGTACAGCAGGATGGCCAGGCAGAGTTAGGTGCCCGCTGAAGTCCTACAAATAAAATAAGGTATTCTTTTGAGATATTGGCATAAAATATCATCTATAAAGAAATACATTCAGAGATTAAAAACTGACTTACCACTTACATATATTGTAGTATAATAGCAATGAATATTCATTAAGTGCACTTTCCATGCATTATTTCATCTTGTCCGTACAACTTTATGAGGTAGATACTATTATGGTCTTCATTTACAAATGAGGTAATTGAGACTTGGAGAAGTGAAGTAAGCTACCGAAGGTCCCTCAGCTAGTAAATTACTCAGAAAGGGTGGAAACCAGTCTATTTAATGACAAAAACTGACCTCACACCTCCATACTAAGTTGCCTCCTTAGAATATAACTGAGCTGTGCATATGAACATATACATATTGCACTTTTATGTTATTAAAAATTTCAGCTGCATGCTGTAAGTGCTGTTAGGGAAAGACGGGGCTTATTTTTAGTTTTTGTCTGTTTCTCTCTGCTATCCGTGACCTCGGTCTTGGTTAACCAGCAAAGAGGAGGAGGCTGAATGGACCATCTCTTGGGCCAGAACTGCTTTTACATGTGAACACACACAAACACACACACACACACACACACTCTTTCTCTCTCTCCTGGTTTTTCAGAGGAATGTCACAGAGTATAGAGTTTTGCATCCATAGCTAGAAGTTATTCATGTATTTACAAATGGTAGAAAGAAATACGGAATCACTTCTTTCTGTGGGGCACTCAGGATTACAGATAGCTTGGCAAGTGGTGGTGGGAGCAGGGTTAGGAGTGTCTTTAAGGTCCTGGAGGGCTTTTGAACAGGCTCTCCCTATCCTCATGTCAGAAAGAGGCCCTGTACACTATTTGTGTAGTATTAGCTCCTCTAGAGTTCCCAGGGAATTAAGCAAAATAATATCGCGGGTGTCTCTAATCACCACCCTAAGCCAGGCTTGCTGGTCTGAGGATAGAAAGTAAGCAAGGAAAGGTGAATAAGAAACAAGTCTCCTTTTGTTTACTCTGTGTTTTAATAATTGGCTGATTACGTTCCATTTTTATTTGGTTTCACTGACAATCAGATAGAGAGCGGTAATATCCACTCACACCTTGTAATTACCATTAATTTCTTCCCATTGCTCTGCAGAGTCAAGACAAGGTTGGCAGAGAAGCCATGGGAGATTGAATCAGACCGAAGTACGATGCATATGCATGAGGCAGGACCAGCCAAGGCTCTGCGGAGATGTTTGGTGGGGAGGGTGGGAAGGGAAGGAAAGGGGAGGAAAGGAAGAAGGCTAGAAGATGGAAGGAGGGCAAAAAATACCTTAAATTGGAGACAAAGGCAAATGGAGGAAAGTGTTGAAGTCAGCACAACAGCCTTGCTAGCTTAATTACCATAATGATGTAAAATAGTCCAATCAGCAATCTGGGGCTAATCTTTCATGTATTACAGGTTTCTCCTTCGTAGAGCTTCACAGCTTAAATGCATTTTTAATGAAGATCTTTGAGGCAAGCGGATAATTTTCCAGTCTTTTCAGGAGGGAATCAGAGCGCATTAAATGAGCTGTTCTTCCTTGTAGTTGTCCAAAGTTCTTGCTCTGTCTGGCATCTGAGAGCTGATTGTCTTCCAGAATAGGTGGCTCTGGTCTCCTAGCCCTCCTTCTAGAGACAGCGGGGAATGCACCTAAGGGACTGACATCCTGGAAGAGCTGTGGCTGGTCCCAAGGAACCTCTGTTCTGTCTTGCCTGTGCCTCAGGCAAGGCAAGGATCTCCTTACTAGGGATCTCCTTACTAGGGATGAGAGAAGGGACTCCAGGCACATCCCTAGGCTCCACACCATTTCTGCTAGCAGCAGAAACTCAGCTTCATTTTGCCACTGTCATGCTAACAGTTCAGATACCACTGGAAATGCCTTTGAAGCTCTTATAACACTGGCATATTTGCATGTTAGAGTGAGCAAAGAGCGGTCCTGGCCCCTCTGACCCACCTCTCTAACCAGGGAAGGCTTTTCTCATGGTCCCTGCACTCAAAGACTTGTTGTCTATAATAAATTTAAGTGATGTACAATTAGCTTGATTGAACAAGTATAGTCTTTTTGTTCAACGTGTAATACTGTGTGGTGGAAAAGATAAAAAATGTCCGGGCTGAACATACATGCTAGGAATCTGTAACAGGGCCCTCTCATGAGAATAAGACTTGGTGAGGGAGGTGAAGAGAGAGAAGGCTCTCTGTCCTGGTAAAGCAAAAGCAGGCTAAAAGTGATCTCTTAGTTTATCATTTGAGGGAAGCTTTTGTTGTTGCATTGCTCGTGTTTCCTCCTGTCACCAAGCTGCCTGAGATATAAATTTAACTGTTTAGATATGTGCAATGTGCAATGAATTCAGCAATTTCTGGAAATCATGCCTTTGCTTCCTCCTACTCCACACACCATTGAGCTCCCTGATTCCATGGCATACATTTTTCTCAGTGAATTAGTGTAAGGCAAAGAAACTGGTAGAACTTGACAGTATTTTTTCAAAAGCAGATTTTATGTATACATATTTAAACCCTTGGTTTTCTTGAAGTTGGAACTTGAATGAATGTCTGTTTAGGTATTTGTAAGAGACTTGTCACTGTCCTGTACATACACTGGGCAACCTAATTAGATTTTAACTCAAATATCTACATGTGGAATAAGAAATGCTTTTGAGTCTTTTTCTACTTTTGTAGTCGGCAGAATGATGACAAGGTAGGTAGTAAGCCCTCGCAGTGACAGGACTTGTATGTGAAAGTATGGTCCTCATTAACCAGAGGCTAATTGTCCTGCCTGTCATCGGCCCCTAAGAACCCAAGATAGCAGGAAGGAGATTCACATCCCACACTTTATTTTATTTACTTCCTCCCTAGTTTCATTCATCTATTTTTTTCATTTATTCAATGTTTACTGTGTTCAGACTATATGTGAGACCCTCTGACATTCCCCCAGAGGGGGGATGCAGACAGGGAAAGCACTAGAATGAGAGAAGAACTGTAAGCATTCAGGACAGCCTCCAGACACTGAAGACTGTGGATTAGCACACACCTTTAAAGAAAATCTTGCCATATTCTTATTCCAAAGCATTGTGACAGCATAGCAGCTCCTAATTACAAATATGCTCTGTTTAGTGAGTTGTTTGGTTACTTATTAGGAAATCAAAGTATACTTAAAATGACTTACTGATGATATCTCTTATTATTTTTCTTGAGGAAAGTATAAATAATTAAGGGAGGAAAAGTAAAATATATTCATTCTACAACTCATAAATAAACACTGATATCATATATATATAGACAATATATTGTTTTTCAACAAAAATTAGAGAGTACTATTCAGCTATTTGTAATGGTAGCATGTTAAACAACACTACAACATTTTCTTCTCAGTTCTTTAATTTGGCTATGTTCTTTTGGCCTGTCTTCCAGGTTGCTAATTCTGTGTCCAACCACTTTTTAATTCATCTATTGAGTCAATTATTTCAGATATTGTATCTTTAAATTTTGGAATTTCCATGCAATTTTTGTTTAATAGACTCAAATATTCTGAAATTCTTCATTCTTCCTATTTATTTAATCTATTTCTCTCTCTCTCTCTCTCTTTAACCAAAATGATCATAGTTATTTAAAGTCTTTGCTAAATCCATTATGGTTATCATTTTGTAGTCTGCATCTATATCTTTTTTTGACTCTTGTTTATCAGTCATAATTCCTTGCCTCTAGTGATCTTGTAGTGAATACTAGACATTGCATATATGGAATCATAAGGCTGCAGATGTTATTTTTCTGCAGAGAGGTCTGCTATTCTTTTTTTTATTCACAAAATATCTGGCACTCAAAAATGCTATATGTGTAAAAAGGCAAGGAAATATGACTGATAATCAATGGAACAAAATATAATAGAGGTAGATCCACATATGGCTCCTATATTGGGTTTAGTAGGCTTTAAAATAACTATGATTAACACATGTATTAGTTAGGACTCGCCAAGAAAAAAAAGAAGATTATTATTGACAGAGAGAAAGAGATTGAGACAGAGATAGAGAGAGAGATGGAGAGGGAGACAGAGAAGAAGATGGGGGGTAACAGAGAGAGATAGATGTTTTAGGAAATTGGTTCATATGACCATGGAGACCAGGAAGTCCAAAATCTGTAGGTGGGCAGGCAGATTTTGAGACCATGGGAAGAGCTGATACTGCAGTTTAAGTCCAAAAGTTGTCTCCTGACAAATTCACTCTTGCTCTAGAGAGGCCATTATTTTGCTCTAGTCAGGCCTTCAACTGATTAGATGAAGCCCACCCACATTATAGAGGGCATTCTGTTTAACTCAACGTCCACTGGTTTAAATGTTGATTTCATCCAAAAAATTCCCTCACAGAAATATCCAGAATGTTTGACCAAATATCTGTGCACTATAGCCCAGCCAAGTTGACACATAGATTAGCCATCATAACATGTTTAAAAAATAGAAGAAAAGGTTGATAAAATAGATGAGAGGATGAAGATTTTCAATTGAGAGTTGAAATATATAAAATGAGTCAAGCATCTTTTTTTTTTTAATCTCCAGGCTCAGTATGTATTGTTTAATCTGCTAGTGATTGGGCCTCCAAACCTCTTTTGCTACCTCCCATCATAGCCCAATATTGTTAGTGAGGCTCCAACCATCATGAAGTGTCTCTTCTCAGCTTTGTGGGATATGATTCAAGTTTCTGTTTACTTAACACAAACTGCATTTTTTCTTTCTCCTCTCCTAGTAAATGCTTCTTTAGAATAAGCTTCATCCTTGTAAAGTACCACATTGTGATCACAATTTCATAATGTCATGATTATACTTAAATTATTTTATGTTTCTTTTTCACATTAAAGTTTAAAGTTCATTTTGTACATTGCAAACTCCTTGCATTGCTATATATCTCATGGATATATGTTCTATAGCCATAAGTATTTTCTCCGGATATTTACTAGGCTCCTCTTCCATTATACTTTTTTGGGACTAGATTGCACTCATTGTCATCTAAAAATATAGATTTATGTAATCCTCTGCCTTTTGCCTCTAAAAATTTAAATTCAAAGCCCTCCTGGTAAAGCTGAGTTGTCTCCTGCCAAATTCATTATTCTATTTCAGGGAATTATGAGATATTCTCTGCCCTTGTTATGAGATCACCTCTGATAACATAGGCATAGTTCCAAAAAAGCAAACCTTACTTTCCCTTAGTATCATCTACCTAGACAGCTGCCTGCTTCACAAATTCTTTTTTTTTTTTAAGACAGAAAAGGATGTAATGAAAACATCACCTGTGGTCCCACATCTTTCAGTTTCCTGCCTAAGAACTACAGGCTCAATACAGATACAAAGAAAATTTATTTGGAATTCGACATTATTAAAATTATACATACTGTCCTCTACTGATTTGGTAGATTTGGACTTTAGAAAAATATTCTTCTTTCATGGTGTATCATCTTCAAAAGTAAAGCAATATCCCAGTCCCACCCCTACCCCAGTCATCTGAAACTCCTACTGTATGATGACATGATATTTTTTCTTTAAGATTGAATATGAAAACCTCAACCATCACATCAAGCCACAGATCAATCATAGCCACCACACGGATAAAATTACCATTTGGCAACATCCATCATCTTTACAAGTACTACCCTCATCTAACACCACCTGAGCCAGCATCCATTGTTGCTGCTTACTCCGATCTTCACTGAGTCTGCGAGTCATTGAAAGGGTCTTATTTCCTTTATTGAGAGTGAACGGGAACACAGATTTTTTTTATGAGGGGAAACTTTTTTCCAGCCCTAGAGTCGCTTGATGCCAGCTTCCTACTCACCTCTGATTTTATGAAATCAATAAAGAACTGAAGCTCTCCTTGTTTATTTGTTGCCCACACCTCCCTCCCCTTTGTACCACTTATTTTGGAAAAGAGAGATATACCTGTGGAGAGAGGAGATTGTTGTCTATAACCTAAAATGAAGGAAAAGGGCAGGCTGCATACGTATGTTATATTCAGGTCATGAACGTGTTAGAACGCAGTCCCACAATAGACCAACAACTCACTCAGGACTCTTGAACTTGTTTTGTGATTCCCAGTTTTCTTCATTTCTGATGAGTAGCAGCCTTGCTTCCTAAACACTCAAGTGAATCAGGTATCTCTTCCATCCATAAACAAGGAATCTTATTTGCACTAAATGCCCACTTCCTGTTTTTGTATGACCCATGAGGTAAGAATGCTTACTTTTGCTTTTTTTTTTACATTTTTAGAAGGTTAAAAACAATATCAAAATAAAAATATATTATAACACACATAATTATATAAAATACAAATTTCAGTGTCTGCTAATAAAGTTGAGTTGGTACACAACCATACTCATTCATTTATATTTTGCCTATCTATATTTTTAAATTGCAAAATGGAGTATTTGCAACACAGCTATATGGCCCCAAAAGCCTAAAGGATTTACTGTCTGGCCCTTTAAAGAAATAGTTTGCCAAGCTCTGTTTTAAAGCAGATACTGAACTAAAGAGAGACTGCTTGTCTCTGATCATGTTAAATCACAATACCATGCAAATTAGAATCAATACCATCATATGATTCCTCATACTACTTACAAGACTCTGCATTCTTAGTTCAATACTACTCTAATTTTTCAGTGCAGCTCTCCCAAACCTACTTCCTAAAATTTCAACCTTCCCATGCTACCCTTTGCACTCTTATCAGCCAACTTCATGCTCTATTTCACACAGAAGAAAATTAGGGCAATATGTATGAACTACCTGTAGCTACTTCTTCTTCCCCTTCTCTTACCTGCATCTAACACCCAGCTTGTCTCCCTTCTCCTCTTGTTCCTCATCTCAGCTTAGCAGTCAAGACGCATTTCTTTATTGTGTCTATAGCATTATCATCCAAAATTTTATGCCATCTAATCTCCCTTTCTTTCTCTTGATCTTTGTATGTGATTGACTTTATTTTTTCTCAACATATCAATGTGATTTTTTAAAGAAAAAAATCATTAAGTAAAAAATTTTTAAAAATTATTGCAACCCCATGTCCTCCTTTGGCCACAATGACCTCCCTCATTCTCCTTACACCTAACCTACTTGAAAGGGTACTCTAATAGTCACTCTTCTTAGCCATCCCCTTTATTTCTTAATCCACACAAACCTTAGAGAGGCATGAAAGAGCACAAAATATTTGAGAGGAAAGAATCTAAGACAGGCAGGAGGAGGCTGAACCAAAATGGCCTCAAATTCCATTGCTAGACTTTAAACTTATTTCAAGAATGAAGGGTAGTCATTGAAACATTTCGCCCTCTGTCTCCTATCTGTTATTTTTTCTGATGTACTACATGTTTGTATAGTCCCCTCACATTCTCACATACTTCACAAGAAGTCCCTGTCATCTGAATTACAATAGGGGATCCTGCAAATACTCAGCAGACCCATAGGTCAAAATGATGAGCTATGTATTCTCATAGAAAGACTTGAAAATCCTGGTGGATCATCAAAACAAGCAAGACATTCTGATAGATGTTTTAGAAAGATGACTCATAAAAGAATGAGGAATGTATTTAATTTGGTGACTCTAGAAGAAAAGAGATGAGTTAGGAAACTATTAAAATAGTTCAGATGGGGCAAAGGCTTCATGTTTATAGCAAATGGTTTCTTAGGGGGGTCACAAAAATCAGGTAAAAAATGAAACAGCTCTTTGGGGAAAGATGCTTTTCAAGTTTGCAATGAAGCCTTCACAATGATTAACGATAACCCTTTCACTTCTAAAGGAGTCATATTCCATTGAGTTTAGAACATTTGTGAGTAACTGTGTTATTGGAGGCAGCATATTTAGGACCGATTTTATCCACACCAATGAGAATTCTTGCTTCTTGTGGAGCTGCTGCCACAAGGATCTTCTATTCCATCTGCAGTCCAAAATTCTAATTCTCCCATCATCTCCTAGAAAATTCTCATTACAACAAACTCCATTAGGTTAGGGATTATGGTTAATTTTATATGTTAACTTGAGTGGGTCATAGGGTGCCCAGATTAAACATTATTTTTGAGTACACCTGTGAAGCTGTTTCAGAATGAGATTAGCATGTGGATTTGTGGATTCAGTAAAATAGACTTCCCTCCTCAATGTGGATGAATGTAATCCAATCCATTGAGGGCCTGAATAGAACAAAGATAGAGGTAGAAGAAATTTTCTCCTCCCCTATTTTCTCCTTCACTGTTTTGAGACATCACATCTCATTTTCATTTGCCCTCAGGCTAGGATTTACACTCAGCTTCCCTAGTTCTCAGGCCTTTAAACTCAGACTGAATTATACCATGGACCTTCCTGGGTCTCTATCCTGAAGATGGCAGATTATAAAATTTCTCAGCCTCCATAATCATATAAACCAATTTCTCATAATCTCTCTCCCTCTCTCTCTATCATCTCCTATAGGTTCTGTCATCTCCTATTGGTTCTGTCACCAGGTTTCTCTGGATAACCCTGACTAATATAGCAAGCAATGAGTTCAATTCATCACTCTCCAGTTACTAGTACATGGTCCATTGTAAACATTCAATACTATTTTGAATGAATGAGCAAAGGAACCTGAGAGCATGAAAGCGACTGCTGTCATTCATCCAACATTTATTAATAATTTATTAAACACACAATCTGTGACCAGGACTGGTGTGGGCATTGAGATTTGAGTGTAACAAAGACAAATTTGTTGCTTTTAGAAGGTTTAGAGTCTAGTTTGTGGAGGAGATCACCAGAGAGATAATATAAATATAGTGGACACATTCTTTGAAAAAGTGTTATTGATATATAAAAAACAAATTCCTATATCAGATAAGGGAGAGGAATGGTGGCTTCCTGAATAAGATTATATTTAAGCTGAGGCTGAAGGAGAACAGTAATCATCCAGCGAAGGCAGGATTGAGAAGAGTAATAGGGTAGGGGAAGCAGCAGCAGTGGGAGAAAAGCTGGGGAGTTTAACACACTGAAGTTATTCAGCGTTGACGGAAGGAAGAGCTTCAAGTGGCAATGATGAGTGATGAAGCTGGATAAGCAACAGCTCATGAAGGGGATTCTGTAATGAGGGGTTTGGACTTGATGCTGGGAATGGACAGTAGTGAATCTTTAAAGAGGTTCTCTCTGATTAAGACAGTATTCAGGTAAGAGTGAGATTTAAGAGGCTACAAAAACAAAGAGAGTTGCTACTGCAGGATGTGTCCTGTGGTACTGATGATGGTGGCTTCCAACTGTTGCTGGTGCAATGTCCGTTATGCAAATGGTTATTGTGGGTAGTCAGTTTTTAATCACTGTACTGGTACTGCTGTAGAATTAAAGAAGCTCCTTGTGGGCTCACCTTGAAAATTAAGCAACCCTTGGCCGGGTTCGGTGGCTCAGCCCGTAATTCTGCACCTTTGGGAGGCTGAGGTGAGTGGATTGCCTGAGCCCGCGGATTCGAGACCCGCCTGGGCAGCGAGACCTCATCTCTACAATAAATCAAAAAATCAGCCGGGCGTGGTAGCGCACGCCTGTAGTTCCGGCTACTTGGAAGGCTGAGGCGGAAGGATCGCTGGAGCCCAGTGCGGGGCTGCGGTGGCCGGGAGCAGCCACTGCACTCCAGTCTGGGCAACAGAGAGAGACTCCAACTCAAAAAAAATAAATAAAATTAAGCAACCCTTTTAATACTCTCTCTCTATATAGGAAAATATGTTCAGAGTTTTAAAAAATGGACTCAGAAATGCCACCCAATTGTAATTTAGACATTGTTTCCATGTATTTTATAAGAATTTAAAAAAGAATTATGCAGATGGACATGACCTTTGAGCTGTAAAAAGTCTGAACCGAGATTTCCTTACAATATCATTAAAATGTAAAGTTATCTAAAAAGATATATGTACCAAATTCACAGAAATTAAATTCAAAAGCAATAAAATTATAAAAAAGAAACCAATTTGAGTCAAAAGGGAATATTTTATTGATTTTCATGAAAGTTTTATTTTAAATTAACTTGAAAGCTTGTAACATATATAGAACTGCTTAGTATTTTCAAGGTCTCATTTACTAAATCATAAATGGGCAAACCCTTAATTATAGAACTTCTGTGTAGACCTAATACATATTGCTCTCAACAAATATTTTTTGAGAACATATTATGTGGAAATTACTGTATTAAGTACTAGGGAAATATAGAAAAGTATTAGTGAAAATAGTCTCCTACCCTTAAGGAGAATTTAAGTTAGTGAGGGATATTTACACAAAATGATAACTAATACCACAATCTTTGTAATAACACGGAGTAGGAGACAAATGAGTGATAAGATAATCAAGATCATTGTAGTTCCAAGGAACAAGCAATTAAATTTAGCTGGAAGTGAAGTATTAGCTGAGTTCTAAATGTTGAATCCACTTTTAATAGACAGATAAAAGGAGGGTGCAGACCATCTGGTTTTCTACTTCATCATGCTATTGAAACTGTACTCTAAAATATTTCCAATAGCCTCCTAATTGCTGTTTCTAATAGTCTTTCCTCAGTTTTCAGTTCATATCCTTTTTGCAGCATTTGACTTTAATACTTTCTCCCTCCCTTGTTTCTGTAATGCTAATTTTCTGAATGTTAATCCTTTCTCCTTGGTTGGATTTTCTTTCCTGTACTGTGTGGGTCAGGAGCATTCAGTGTGACAGATTATATCATGCCTTATTCCTACCTTTTATTGCCTCCTGTTGCTCAGGTTCACCCCTCAGAGACAAGTGGTAAAACTGAGGAAACTGATCTGCAGTTTGCAATGGGTAGTGTAAGGGTCTTCCTTCTTGGATGCTGAAAGATGGAATAGATCTGTGGTCTTCAATCCTGGTTGCTCAGAGAATGGCATGAATGTGAATATGCTTCTTCTTGTCCCATTTACTCCTTAAAATTCTACTTCTGTAAGGTTAGATTAAAAGGGACACAGGTGAAGTTGATCCACAGATAGCAATGAAAAAACTGAGGCTAAAATAATAGGGGAATCCATTCTTGTACCAGTAAGTCCCCTACATAAGAACTTTCAAGTTGTGAGCTTTCAAAGATGTAAAAATGTGTTCATAAACCCAATCACGTAAGTTAATTCATGTGTCTGGCATACATTGTCATATGCATACAAGGTACTGTACTGCAAGATTTAAAATGGTTTTTTGTTTGTTTGTTTGCTTGTTTTAGTTGGAGTCTCACTCTGTCACCCAGACTGGAGTGCAGTGGCCGCTCCCGGTCACTGCAGCCTCGACCTGCTGGGCTCCAGCGATCCTTCCGCCTCAGCTTTCCAAGTAGCTGGAACTACAGGCGCACGCTACCACGCCCAGCTAATTTTTGATTTACTGTAGAGATGAGGTCTCGCCAAGTTGCCCAGGCGGGTCTCGAACCCGCGGGCTCAGGCAATCCACTCACCTCAGCCTCCCAAAGCGCTGGGATTACAGGCTGAGCCAACGAGCCCGGCTAAAATGTTTAATTTTTTGTTTGTTTGTTTTTAATGCCTTGTGTGAAAAGTGTCGTAAACCTATTACAGTACAGTACTATATAGCTGACTGTGTTAGTTGGGTACATAGGCTAACTTAGTTGGACTTAGGGACAAATTGGACTTACAAACACATTCTTGGAATGGAACTCATTCGTGTGTATAGGGGACATACTGTGCAGGTATCCTATGCTGCAAGCCACCACGTCTAAGTTAGAGAAATGAACTGAGAGGTAGAAGAGATGGTAGCATTGCTGTGTATATAATTTGAGAATAACAAGCAACAAATTGTTCTGCAATTATGTTTCTATAGTCCTGTGACCAAGTTGATGCTTTAATCTGTCTGCCTGTTGATGGAGTGTTATACTCTTCACACCCATGGGTTGTTGTTATGCTTTTAAAATAGGGTATGATTGTGCTGCCGTTTCCGCATGTGAACCCTTAGTGAGCACTGACCTTTCCAGTCTCTCAGTGATTAAAGCTCTTATTAATTTCCTGTGGGGCTGCTGACACTCTAAGGCAGCAGAGTGGTGGGGGTTCATTAACATGTGGGGCTCTAATTAGCCAGGAAAGGATCTGTTTTTGTCCTTACTCTGATATCTAACAAAGCTATAAATATAGACATATGAGAAAAAATATACAAAACCATAATAGAAAGAAAGAGGTGTTGACATGTCCAGGGCAGATCTTTAAACCAAAACAACCACTCTCCTGGGGCCTAATCAGGCTCTTCTAGAAAGCTGTGTCTGGATGGGAACGCACAGTATGGGAGAAAATCTGAAGGGGTCTAGATCAGCCCTGGAAATAATTATTGATTGAGTTACATTGGTAAGTCTCCTCTGCACCTGTGATTCTATAAATTGCAACTCTAAGAAAAGGTGAAAAGAATTAAAGTCCCTTGGTGTTGAAAAGGGAAGAAAGAGGGATTTAACAATAATCATTATGTCTGGGCAGGATTTTAATAGAGAGAATAATGACAACATTCCCTGTTTTCCAACCAAGAGAAGAAAGAGTTCAAATTGCAGCTGGGAGCAGTTTGATTGGTTAATTAATATTTGGGGGGCCCTTACAAGATAGTAAACCCTTTGCAAGGAGCTGGTAGGTAGTTAGTGCACAACTCTTGTGGGGGACCTAAAAATGTGCCAGATGTTGCTTATAAAATCCTCTGACACTGACAGTGAACTGATCAGTTTGGTTTCAGGAAGCACTCTGAAAATTGTTAAATACTGGCACGAATGCTCAAGAAGCAAATTCATTATCTCCCCACCACCTTACCTGAGAATCTTTATAAACAGGAAAGAGATTCATTAAACTGAGGTCAAGGATCTGGTCTGACTTGAAAGAATTGGCTGCATAATGACTCAGTCCTTAGGCTGAGTCACAGGCAAAACCCTCTGCCTTCCTCCACCCCCAGGTGTTAGGCATTTGATCTACTAAGAGTTGAAATTATTAAGGCACAGCCACCAAATTCCATTTTCAACACTGCTCTTTGGTATTTTGTTCTGACCCAAGTCTAGACATGTAGTGCTTGGAAATCTCCATCACTAGAGCCCTTCCTTTCTTCATAACCTATGTATCCACATAGGCAAGGTTTTCCTGGGAGTGGGGTTCTGAACACTTAACAGAAAGGATTCCCAGGGCAGAATTCTGCTTAAGGTCTGATTTGTCCTTCTATGCCTGCGATTTCTTGATTTCCTCCAGGCGGGGCTGGCTGCCTACACAAAAAGAGTGGCCACTGGACACCTATTTCAGAAGATGGAGGGGATGGAGCCTGTAGACCTGCTAGCACAAGTTAAAGATCTTAGCACTTTTAAGATGTGGCTTCTTGGCCAGCCCCATTCAGAATAAGTGTGTGTTAAGTGGGGATGAATGTGCACTATTCAGAGACTGGGTCTCATGAATTTAACTATAAATCATAAATAAATACATGGAGATGGCACTTTTTTTAATTAAAATTTTTATTTTTTAAGATGGCATCTTGAATAAATGGGCCATCAGTGTATTATGCTTACTGGATACTCTAGTCTCTTATTAACCCTAGGGAACATTTAGAAATACAATATTAAAAATGTTAAGATTTACAATCTATAGTAAGGAACATTAAAAATAAGCTCTATATGCCCACATGAACTAAAATAAAATAATCCTGGTAAAGCACTTAGTATGTCGCCCAGCACACAGTGAGGGTACCACAAGCTAATGATTGCGAAAGTTACTTTGTCCAAATATGGTTCCTAAGTCAGCCCTTGATTATAGGGAAAGGGTTGGGGTGGTAGACTGATGTTTGGGTTTCACCCTTAAATTCTTCATTTGTGTTCACTGCTTCCCTGTCTCTTCTTACCCTATTTGCCTATTTTACTATTATTACCATCATGATCACAGTGGACAAGGGAAATGAATGGTTAATTAGCCATTTGTGCTGCTTCTTAGCATCAGTGAATGGTTTAGTAAGGAAGGTGGTTAGCATTATTGACTAAAATTGTTTTAGCATTAATTTTTGCTCCTTCTGTTTTTCCTTTTAAATCCTGAGAGTGAGTAGCACATTCTTTACGCTCTCTCAAGAGCTTCTTTCTTTGGTTGTAGATTTCTAGATGCTGCCAGTGAGGTAAAAACAAACACGCAAACCAAAAAGCAACCCCCCCTCCCCCAAAAAGCAAAACTTTTCTCCTTGGAATTTTTGTATAACAAGGTATTGCCGTCAGAATTATGTTCATATCTGCAAGTGAAAGCTTTGGGCAGCTCAGTATAGTCGTTTGGCCAGAGGTCCTGGTTATCATTAAGAGACCTTCTCAATGCAGGCTCAAAAGCATATTAATAGGATAATCAATGATGCATTACTGCTTTAGGAGAGTTCCTTTCAGCTTTGAAACCCTGTGTACTTTGCCAAGAGAATTCAGTGCAATCCCAAATTGCTTCAAATCTGTTTCAATAATTAGTCAGCAGCAGGTATGGTAAAAGAGAAAATTCAGCAAAAAAAAAGAAAACAATCCTACCTACTCACAATGTTGTTCCATTTTCACGAAGTAGTGAAGTGGAAACTTCATCATTTGGGATATACTTCAATCTATACAATATTCTTACAAACTGATCATCACATTTCTTTGGAAAAAAGGATGTGTTGCCCCTTAGGATCCAGCCTCCAACCTTCATTGTCCGTGCCATGAACTCTTAAGGTGTTCTATTTTTCCACTGTACTTTTAAAAGTTTAGATGTATCAATCTACTTAAATTTCCCTGACCGGCTATGCTTGCTGAGAGCACTGTGCATTTGTCCATTCTGTTCCCACTGCCAGAATGCCTTTCCAGCAGGTTTGCCGCTGAATTCTTACT
The DNA here is from genome assembly GCF_000164805.1 of Carlito syrichta. Classification (NCBI taxonomy): domain Eukaryota; kingdom Metazoa; phylum Chordata; class Mammalia; order Primates; family Tarsiidae; genus Carlito; species Carlito syrichta. The sequence continues at coordinate 209,710 of NW_007233893.1, read as the reverse complement.
CATATCACACATCAATACAAAGTAGATAGGGATTGCTCATTCATGTTCCCAGCATACTATTATAGTGTCTCAACCACTACTACAGTTGAAGTGTTTATCATATTCTCTTGTAATCATCTGTGACATCTACCTGCCTTCTCTAAACTGTGAACTGTCTTAGGTAGAGAACTGTGTTTGGTTTCCAGCCTCTAGTATACCATCAAATCAAAGTGCTGATGTTTGACTACTTTTTAACCTAAAACTATGATACAGCAATTTCATATGGTTCAATGTAATACATTGCTGCATAAAGAACTATTAAAAATATCTCTCCTCAATGGATGAACGATCCAAATCTACTCCTGTAATATGTGACCTTTTTTCTTTGTAATCCTTCATCACGATTAAGAATCAATTTTGTTGGTCTCACATATGAGTTGGGAAATGTTTCCTCTTTCTGAAAACTTTGTGTAAGAGTGGTGTTAATTCATCCTTAAATGAACAATAGAATTTACTGTAGATTTATTAATTCTGTCCCTTTAATTGACACGGGACTTTCAGATTTTGTATAAAATGCATTTTCTCAAGGATTTTTTTGATTTTTATCACAGTTGTCAAGTTTATAGGGAAAAGTTGTTAATGCTGTTTCGCTGTTTCCTTTCTAATGTTTAGGGGATCTCTAGTGATGGCCCCAATTTTATTACTGATGTTGGTAATTTGGTCTTTTCTCTTTTCATCCTGATTATTCTTTCTAGGGATTTTCATCAATTTTATTAATCTTTCAAAAAAACAAAATATGGGTTGTCGGCTTTTTCTATTGATTGATTTCTAGTTCATTGATTTTTGCTCTTACATTTATTATTTCATGTCTATATATTTAGACTTATGATCATTTTTCTATATCTACTTGCTTAAGATGGAAATATAGATTTATTTTTGTACTATAAGTTTTCTTTTCTAATATAAGCATTTCAAAGCTATTAATTTCCCTGTGAGCATTGCTCTAGGTGCATTCATCAAATTTTGATATATTTCATTATTATTCCATTTTAAATATTTTGGAATTTCCTTGTGATTTCTTCTTTGACCCATGGGTTATTTAGAAATGTGTGCTTTTTGTTGTTAATTTCAATTCAGGTTTTAAAATTTATTCAGACTTTTATGGCCAAGGACAATGGTGTATCTTGGTGAACATTCCATATACATTTTAAAATATTGTGTATTATGACATTTTTGGGTGTAGTGTTCTGTAAATGTCAGTTAGATCAAGCCAGTTAAAAATCATGTTTATGAGCCCGCGGGTTCAAGACCTGTCTGGGCAGCGAGACCTCATCTCTACGATAAATCAAAAAATCAGCCGGGCGTGGTAGCGCACGCCTGTAATTCCAGCTACTCGGAAGGCTGAGGCGGAAGGATCGCCGGAGCCCAGCAGGCGAGGCTGCGGTGGCCGGGAGCGGCCACTGCACTCCAGTCTGGGCAACCGAGTGAGACTCCAACTCAAAAAAAAAAAAAAAATCATGTTTAGATCTTACATTGTATTCCTCATTTTTTGCCTACTTTTTTCTAGCAGTTACTGGGTCAGTGGAATTGAAATATTCATCTTTAATTGTGGATTTATTTATTTCTCTATTCAATTTTGTCAGTGTTTGCTTTATGGAACTTGATGCACTATTATTAGGTGAATCATATTTAAGAGGAGTGTTCCTTCCTGGGAAATTGTTCATTTTGTCATGTATTTTTTTTTCTTATTATCTTTTGTAATAAACTTTTTTTCTGATGTTTACTTTGTTTGGTATTAATATATTCGCATCAACTTTCTTACACTTACTGTTTGCATGCTACATTTTTCACCCTTTTATTTTCAACTTGTCTATTTCTTTACATTTGAAATGTGTGTTGAGTAGACAGCTAAAAGGTTGGGTTTTATTTTTCTATTCAGTCTGTTCATCTTTGCCTTTTAGCTGATGTCTTATATCCACTTACATTTCATGTAATTATTGTTTTGCTTTAAGTGTACTATATGGCTATTCGTTTTTCATTTGCAATTTTTGTTGTGTTATTTTCTATTTTTTCCTTTCCCATACTTCTTTTATGTTAATCCAGTCTTTTTAGACTTCCAGTTTATTTCCTCTATAAATTTTATATCTATAAGTCATTTTTTGTTGTTTCTCTATGACTAGTGATATGTAACCTTATCTTTTCACACTTCACATCTGACATTTCTTGATTTTCAATTTCTATTGTGTATTTTATTTGCCTGTCCTGTTTACTGTGTGATTATTATTCTATTATTTACTTCTTCATATATTTTGAGCTCTACCTTATACTGTTATTATTTTGTTATTTTGCGTTAAACAGCAGCTTTTTAACATAAATTATGAGAAGCAAGTAAAGACATTTATATTTACCCACTGTTGTTGTTGTTTTTTTTTTTTTTACCATTTCTTCCCATAGGTCTGAGTTTCAATTTTTCTTTAAATTGAAAAATATCGCCGGGCTCGGTGGCTCAGCCTGTAATCCCGCGCCTTTGGGAGGCTGAGGTGAGTGGATTGCCTGAGCCCGCGGGTTCGAGACCCGCGTGGGCAGGTGAGACCTCATCTCTACAATAATTCCAAAAAAAAATATTAGCCGGGCGTGGTAGCGTGCGCCTGTAATTCCGGCTACTCGGAAGGCTGAAGCGAAAGGATCGCCGGAGCCCAGCGGGTCGAGGCAGCGGTGGCCGGGAGCGGCCACTGCACTCCAGTCTGGGCGATAGAGTGAGACTCCAACTCAAAAAAAAAAAAAAAGAAAAATATCTTTTCACCTTTCTTATAATGAAAGTCTGCTGTCGACAAAATTTCTAAGCTTTCATTTATGGAAAAGGTCTTTATTTCACTCTCACTTGTAAAAGTTTACAGGCTGTAGAATTTCTGGATTGACTCTTTCCCTTTCTTTTTAGCTATTTAGAAAGTTTGTTCCATTGTCTTTTATACTCTATTGTTCTGATGAGAAGTCTGAGTATTGTTATTGTTGTTACCTTTGTTCAAAGTACTCTTTTTATTTGGTTTTCAGTAATTTGACTATGATGTTCCAAGGTATGGTTATCTTTATATTCACTCTGATGCTTGTTAAATATCTTGGAGCAATAGATTGGTAGAGTTTTAAAATAAAATGTGAAAATCTCTAACCACTATATCTGCACAACATTATTTGCACAACAATATCACTCTCTACTTAGGAACTGATTGCACACAAAAAAATAGCTCAATTGATAGTATTCTCCATGTCCCTGAGACTCTATTTAATTTATAAAATCATTTTTTCTTTCTGTTTTTAAAATTGGATAATTTCTATTTATCTGACTTCAAAACCACTGACTTTTTAATGCTATCTTGAATACGCTAGTGAGTTCATCCAAAGCATTTTATATATCAGTGTTGTGCTTTTCAGTTCTAGAATTCCCTTTTTTTATAGTTTCCATTTCTATGTTGAAATTATCTCTGTTCATTTATTTAGTTCATATTTTTCTATACTCTGTGAGCACATTTATTTAATTCCTTGAATATATTTATAATAGCTGCTTTAAATATTTATCTGCTAAGTCTAACATCTGGTATCTTGGGTTCAGTTTCTATTGGTGGCTTTAATTAAATCCAATCACAGTTTTCTCTTTCTTTTTGTGCTATTTGTTTTTGGTTGAATATTGATATTATGGATAAAACACTGTGGCATCTCCAGATTCTGTTTCCTAACTCTGAGGACTATTGCCTTGTTTTAATAGGCAGTTCAATGACTAGCTAATCACATTGATCTGTTTTGCCAAAACTCAGCCTCCTAACTTTGTATGCATGTCGAATCTTGTCTCGGTTTCACTTTAGGCTTTGTTAGAGAGGGTCTAGCATAAGATTTGCTTTACATGTGGCCATTACTCTTGAGGGCTACCATTTTGGTGTCTCAGCTAGACTTCAGTGTGTTAAGGAGTTGATCTAATTCTGGCAGGGCCCAATTCTAAAATCTCCAGGCAATGCTTTTCCCCCAGCAGAGCCAGTAGTAGCTATGTTCTGTTTTTAATTTCATGGCAGTTACCACCTGGTAAGCTGGCTATCTTGCCCAGTGGGGGAGTCCCTAAGCCACAGACTTGCAGGGGACTCTCAGTGAGACTTCTGAGGCTTCTTTTTTGCACAGTTTTCTCCTTTCCAGTTTGTCACCTTGTAAATTCCAGAATCTCCAGCTGCTTTGAAATATGATTTCTGCCTCTTCTGCTCAGCAGAAAGACATTGTTTTGCTTTGACTCCAACTTTCTGCAGAGTGGTTGGGAAATTGTTTTTAGGTAGAAACCCAGGCTCTCCTCCTCTCAGCCATTTCAGTCATGTGAAACAGCCATTTCAGTCATGTGCTGCCTGCTCTTTATTGCCTGAAAACAGTTGTATCCAACATTTTATAGCTGTTTATGGCCATAGGGCTATTCCCATATAGTTACTGCATTATGACTGAAAGTGGAAATTATATAACCTGTCCCAATTATTCTTATCAGGAATGATAATTTTTCTTCTTAGAAAGCATACTATATAATAATGGTTAATGTTTAGAATGGCATATGCCAGGCATTGTTTTGAATGCCTTATTTATTACTTTCAAAACTTTGTAAGTTAGGTACTGTTACTCTCCCTATTTTTAAGTAGAAAATGTGACACAGATTAAGTGAACTGCCCAAGTTTACTATCTACAAAGTTGGGTCACTCACTATTTTTAGCTCCCAGACCTTAACAACTATGCTATGCTACCTTATGGCAGAAAGTGTGTAGTGATTAAACAAGAAGAAATTATCAGAAAAGGGAGCACTTTCACATTCATTAGTAAAAGAATTCTTATTATAAGTTGAATCATAGTAAATTTGGGCTTTAGGCCTTTGGTTCCCTGCTATTACGTACCATGATTTTTCCTTCTTTCCACCAGGTGATTTTGTATTCACCATTAAGTACTGCACAGAACAGAAAAAGTGCCCAGGATGACCATGAGATTCATTCTTATTTTATTTCTCATCCTCACCCAGTGACTTTTCTTTTTCTGAGTTTGGATGTGAGCTTGTAAAATGTGCCTCCCAAAAAAGCTAGTTTAAAATTTAAACCTTTGGGTGGAATAATATATGCTAGATTGACCGTTTGATCTATCTGTGACAAGTGCTAAAACACATGTGCATTGATTTTCTTTGAGGAGTGTATTTCTAAGGGTAATTTAATAGTAGTATTGAGCATAGCTTTTACTGGTGGAGAGGAGGAGGGGAGAACAGATGAAGAGAGGGAGCTGCTAATGGCGTTTTCCTAATGCAATTGCTTAGGTCAGTGGAAAGCTGTCACAGTTTAATGCACTTGCTTTTTGAGAATGTTATCATGTACAGGATTAAGCCATTCCAAAACATGAAAACAGCAGCCGCTTGTTAGAGTGGGAGCTTGTTAAAGACCTTTTCTATCAAGCAGTTATGATCATCTGAAGAAGGAAGTTATGGTGCTTATTTTTCCATCTTTAATTCTGAGTCAAGTCTAAATGCTAGAAAGAAAGAGCATTAATTGTCCAAAGAGAATAGGAAATAGCACAATAAGTTGCTTGAAAGACCCCTCTCTTCCATTTTCCATCCACCTATGGATTTCCAGAGGAAATTGAGAAATTTTTGCTCAACTGTGTTTCTGGAGAAAAATTTAATAACTGGTGTGTCTTTGGCTAGATACACCATTCTGGTACTCAGGGTAGGAACACAGAGCTGTCATTGAAACCACATCTTCTGATGTTTAGAATAGTTCAGTGAGTTTTCTTTGGTAAAATATATTTTAAATTCATACATATTGTCTGTTGTTGGTTTTTGTTATGTTCAGAGTATATAGTTCTCCCTCTCTAATAGGGAAATAACTAGGATGTAACTGGATCACAAAGAAGTTGTTAGAAATCATTTCTAAGACATTCTTAAGTATTAGTTCTCCATTTATTCCTTGACCAGATGTTGATCAAATACCAGAAGGCCAGTGAGCACATATCACACTGAGTGAGTAAGGGGTGATTCATGGTGGAGAGGCAAACAAGAACTGAGTAACCAAGTCCATGTCAAGGACATTAGATTTAATGTTAAGTACAGTAGGAAACCATGACAATGTTGGGGAGGAGGAACGATGTGATCTGGTTTACATTATGTAAAGATCACTCTGGGCAAAGAGTAGATTGTGAGCAAGAGGAAGAAGGAGGGGAAGGAGTTAAAAGAGCAGAGATAGTAGGTCTAGTGAAGGTGGAAAAAAAGAAGAGTTTTTCCAGCAGAAATCTGAGTCAGAAGCAACAGGATTTTCTATTATCATGAAAAAAAGGGTGATTGTTGGTGACTGTTGATGCTACTTACTAAGATGGTAAAGGCTGATTTGGAATGATAGGGGATATGGAGAGATACATAGGTCTGAAGGGAGAGAAATTAAAAGTAGCATTTGGGAAGTGTTCCTTTTGGCAATGCCTTAAAAACATCTAAGGAGAAATACTCAAAGTTGGAAATTTGGTTCAGTACAAAATATAATTTTTTTGAGGGCAGGTACCTCTGTCCTACATAATAGGCATATAGAATCCTCTGTGACACCTAATAGCACTCAATAAATATTCCTTGAACTCATGAGTCTAGAGCCCAGAGAATAGGCTGATACTTAAACCTGAGAGCATCAAACATATAGAATCTATTTTAAATACAAAAATGAAAATGCTGGCTGGATATGGTGGCTTACTCATGTAATTCCAGAGCTTTGGGAAGCCAGAGGATTTCTTGAGGTCAAGTGTTTGAGAGAAGCCTATGCAATATAGTGAGACCTTGTCTCTATAAATAATTTTTAAAATAGCCAGGCGTGGTGGTGCATGCCTATAGTCCCAGCTACTCAGGAGACTGAGGCAGGAGGATCCCTTGAACCCAGGAGTTTGATTTTACAATGAGCTATGATAGTACAATTGCACCTCAGCCTGGGGGACAGAATGAAATCCAGTCTTTATTTTAAAAGAGAAAGAAATAAAAAGTTCAAGATAAGAGAAAGATGTCTATCCGTCTCAATTTTTTTTCTCTGTGAAAAGCAGTTTTAATCTCAGAGCTTCCTTTAAGTATTAATTTTTAATGCAATTTATTTATTTTTAGTAAATAAGTCTTAGAATTATGGAAAGAAACAGATAGCTTAGTGTTTCTCCTATTTGATTATAACAAGAATTGGTTACATTTCAATCTGATATATAGTGAGATAGATGAGAACTGGTGCACTTATTCTGGAAGCCCTGGTATTCCCTTCAAACATGAGTCTTTGAGATTTTTCTCAGTTCTGATTTAAAAGTGGTAAAGTTGAAGTCTGCACAAAAACATTTCTAAAACAAAACTACCAGGTGACTCTTCAAAAGAATCAACAAAATTGACAAACTTTTAGTTAGACTGATCAAGAGAAAAAGTGAGACTCAAATTACTGAAATGAAAAATGAAAAAAGGTATATTACTACTGTCCTTACAGAAATTAAAAGGATTATACGACTACAATGACAACCTGTATGTCCACAAAATAGATAACTTAGATTAAATAGACAAATTCTAGAAAGACACGCACTGCAAAAACTGAATGAAGATGAAATTTAAAATTTGAGTGGACCTATAAAAAGTAAATAAATTTTATTGGTAATCTAAAAACTCTCCACAAAGGAAAGCACGAGGCCAGATAGCTTCACTGGTGAATTCTATTAAACATTTATAGAGGAAATTATACCAATTATTCACAAAATTTTTATTTAAAAAAAGAAGATCAGAAATATTTTTCTACACATTCCATGATGCCTAAATTATTCTAATACCAAAACTAGACCAAGATATCACATGAAAGGAAACCACAGAAGAATATATTTTATGAATCTGTATTCAAACAAAGTAAAAAAAAAACCCAGCAAACCAAGCACAGTGATAGATAAAAAGGATTATGCACCATGACTAAAGACAATTTGTCCTAAGCATGTAAGTTTTGTTTAATGTTTTTAAACCAATTAATGCAATTCACCACATTACTAGAATAATGGAGAAAAACCACACTGTCATTTCCTTCATAAAGAAAATTATTTGACAAAATCTAACACCTCTTTTTGATAAATAAAAAAACCCAAGAAATTGAAGTCCAAGAAAACTTTCTCAACTTGATAAAGAGCATATATACAAAGACCACAGCTTACATCATGCTTTATAGTGAAAAGTTGAAAACTACTCCTCTAAATCAGAAATAAGACAAAGATGTCCACTCTCACCACTATTAACATTGAGCTATTGGTTCTAGCTAGGAAAATTAGTAAAACAAACAAACAAAACATAAAATAAAAAGATTCATAAAAGAAGAAGTAAAATATCATTTTTGTAAATAACATGAGATTGTATATAGAAAATTCTCAATCCACTAAAAACTTTATTAGAGCTACTGGAGTTAAGCAAGTTTTCAGGTTAAATCAATATATATTAAAATCAATTGTATTTTTATACACTAGCAATAAATATTTCAAAAATAAAAATTAAGAAAACAGTTCCCTATACAATAACATCAAAACAATTAAATACTCAGGAATAACTTTAACAAAGGAGGTATAAAACTTATACTCTGTTAACTATAAAATGTTACCGAAGGAAATTAAAGAAAACCTAAATAAATGGAAAGACATGCAGTAGACATGTAATGAAAGACTCTTGATACTGTTAACAAGAAAATTTTTCCCAAAGTGATCAAAATTCAACACAATTTTTATGAAAATCCCAGTTGACTTATTTTCAGAATCTGACAAGCTGATAATTTTCATATGGAAATATAAATATACAATATTTATTAGGGACTAACTTGTAAATATTGTGTTATAAGTTTACAGGTAATTTTGCTATTTCAAAACTTAATGCAAAGTTGCATTCATCAAGACAGTCATACTGGCAGAAAAATAGACATATACAAGCATAACTCATAATATTGATCTTCACTTCACTGTGCTTTGCAGATAATGCATTTTTTACAAATGAAAAGTTTGTGGCAATCCTACACTGAGCAAATCTATCAACTCCATTTCTCCAGTAGCATGTCCTCATTTCATGTTTTTGTGTCACATGTTAGTAATCTCACAATATTTCATTACTATTCTATTTGTTATGATGATCTATGATCAGTGTTCTTTGATGTTTCTATTGTAATTGTTTGGGGGCAACTGTACACCAACTGTGCCCATACAAAATGGTGAACTCAATTGATAAATGTGTATGCTTTTACTGCTCCACCAACTGGCTGTTCCCTTGTTTCTCTCCCTTTCCCTAATATCCTTAACTCTCCTCAATTCTACGAAGGCTGAAAAAAGTGAGGAAGCTGTAGATGAAATGTTTGAAGCCAACAGCAGTTGGTACATGAGGTTTAAGGAGAGCTGTCTTCATAACATAAAATGCAAGGTGAAGCAAGTACTGATGTAGAAGTTGCAGCAGCAAGTAATCCAGAAGATCTAGCTAAAATGTTGATCAAAGTAGCTACACGAAACAATAGATTTTCAAGGTATATGAAAAGTCCTTCTATTGGAAGAAGATGCCATCTAGGACTTTCATAGCTAGAGAGTGCCTGACTTCAAAGCTTTAAAGAGCAGGCTGAGTCTCTTGTTAGAGGCTATTGCATCTAGTGACTTTTAGTTGAAGCCAATGTACATTTCATTTAACATCTGAAAATCTTAGGGTCCTTAAGAATTATTATATCTACTCATGCTATATAAATGAAACATACTCTGCAAACAAAACAATATAACCTGGATGACAGCACATCTGTTTACAGCACGGTTTAGTGAATTTTTTTTTTTTTTTTTTGAGTTGGAGTCTCACTCTGTCACCCAGTGTGGAGGCCAGTGGCATGCTCATGGCCACTGCAGCCTTGACCTGCTGGACTCAAGTGATTCTTCCACCTCAGTCTTCCAAGTAGCTGGAACTACAAGCAAGTACCACCAAACCCAGCTAATTTTTCTTGACTTATTATAGAGATGAGGTCTCGCCAAGTTGCCCAGGCTGGTCTTGAACCTGTGGGCTCAGGCAATGCTCTCACCTCAGCCTCCCGATGTGCTGGGATTATAGGTGTGAGTCACCACACCAAGCCCGGTTTACTGAATATTTTAAGCCCAGTGTTGAGGACTGCTGCTCAGACAAAATGATTCATTTCAAAATATTACTCCTCATTGGCAATGTACTTAATCATCTAAGAGCGCTAATAAAGATGTGCAAGGAGATGAACGTTGTTTTCAGGTCTAGTTACACAACATCCTTTCTATAGTCCATGGAGCAAGGAATAATTTTGACTTTGAGTCTTATTATTTAAGAAATACATTTTGTAAGGCTATTGCTGCCATAGATCATGATTCTTCTGTTGGATATGAGCAAAGTAAATTGAAAATTTTCTGGAAAAGATTCACCATCCTAGATGCCATTAAGAACATTTGTGATTTATGAAAGGAGATCAAAATAGCAATATTAGCAAAATCTTGGAAGAAGTTGACTCCAACTCTTGGAGAGATTTGTACTTCAGTGGAAAAAGTAATTGCAGATATAGTGAAATAGCAAGAGAACTAGAATTAGAACCTGTGGCAATTGCTGCAATCTCATGATAAAAATTGGAGAAATGAGGAATGGCTTCTTATGGATGAGTGAAGAAAGTGGTTTCTTGAGATGGAATCTACTCTTGATGATGCTCTGAACATTGTTGAAATAGCAGCAAAGAATTTAGAATATGACATAAACTTAGTTGATAATGCAATGGCAGGGTTTGAGAGTATTGACTTTCAGTTTTGAAAGAAGTTCTTCTGTGAGTAAAATGTTACTAAACACGTGCTATAGATAAATTTTTCATGAAGGGAAAAGTGAATTAATGTGGTAAATTTTATTGTTTTCTTATTTTAAGAAATTTCCACATCTACTCTAGCCTTCAGTAACCACTACACTGATCAGTCAGCAGCCATCAACATCGAGGCAAGTTGCTCTCATTGAGGCAAGATGTATTCTAATACTACTATTTTCTCTCAGTTCAGGGCTTGTCTTTTAACTTAATTTTCTCTATGTGTTCCTCTATGTTTTTATATATCTATATAACTTTTAAGGTAAACTATATGTCTTTAGTGTGCTATAGTTTTGTTATAGATCCATGTTTAGATTGCATCTGTTTTTATTTTCTGAGGCTTCGTGCCTTACTTCTGAAATTCCTGTTTGCATTTATGCCTTTCATCTCCGCCATACTTTATTAGTATTTTCTATATCTTCACCTTTAAATGACTTAATCTGTACAAATTCCTTAAATGTATTTTTCATTTTCTGAATGTTCTCTTCAACTGTATCTAATATTCTGCTTAGCCACTGGATTTTAATTTTAAGTGCTAGTCTTTCCTAAAATTCTGCAGTTGCTGCTAGTGATTATTAAAAGAACATTTCCTGAAATAAGATAGCCAGGGTACAAATTCTGGCTTTAATGCTTAAGAGTTGTATGGTCTTCAGATATTATTTAACCTCTCTGTACTCGTCTCATCTCTAAAACTGGGATTATGATCTTATCTAACCCAAAGTGTTGTTGCATAGATCAAAAGGATTAGATGAGCTAATATATATAAAATGCTTACTAGTGTGTCTGGCATTTAAAAACCACTTTACCATTGTGGAGTTTTTGTTGTATTGTTGTTTGTTTTTTAAACAAAGCTCTCTATTACTTTTTTAAATTTTATTTATTTTTTATTTTTTGAGTTGGAGTCTCACTCTGTCGCCCAGACTGGAGTGCAGTGGCCGCTCCCAGCCACCGCAGCCTCGACCTGCTGGGCTCCGGTGATCCTTCTGCCTCAGCCTTCCAAGTAGCCGGAATTACAGGCATGCACTACCACGCCCGGTTGATTTTTTGATTTTATTGTAGAGATGAGGTCTCACTGCCCAGGCGGGTCTCGAAGCCGCGGGCTCTGGCAATCCACTCACCTCAGCCTCCCAAAGGCGCGGGATTACAGGCTGAGCCACCGAGCCCGGCTTCTATTACTTTTTAAATAGTCTTTCTATTTCTTCTCTGCTGTCTTAACTACTTTAAATATATGTGTGTGTCCCTCACCTCTGGTTTTAATGTACCAGTGCTCCCTTATGCTTCTTCCACTGACATGCCACAGTGGTTTGCTTTCTCAGTGGTTGTAATTTTCTGTGATGTGCTCATTTCCATGGGAATTGCTTGTTCACTTGTTTTTTGTTTCCTGTGTGAGTCCCAGCCATGGTGTCCTGGGTTGTGGCTATTCCTTAAGAACATATTTTGCATATGTTTCATGGAAGCCTCAGGTATTCCAGTTCCAGACCAGAGTTCATGTGAGATTTTAGCACATGTGATTTCAGTACCTGTATCTACATGTGACGTGAGTTTTTAAGGATATGATCAGTTACTTGTACTCCGAACCCAGACACTAGATCCTTTACTTCCTTCCTTGTGTTGATAAGTAGAGTTTATCAATTTCTGCCCCCAAACCCAATTATATTGAAGATGTCTGAAAGTTAAGCCTTCATGCTTCAGTCTGGCTTTCCATTTTGTGTGGACTATGGTCACATCTGTTTCTCTATGGATATTTAGGCCTTATTTCCCAGTCCCAGAGTCCATATCTCAGTTGAATGACCTCCTGAGTGCCTGCACTACCTGCTCAATGGAATAGCTCACATTTTGAGTTTCCTCTTGTTTTGTTTTCCTGGAATTAGGGAATTATTTATTTTCTCCTTTGAAATAAGGTATATATTTAATTATTTTTGTCATACTTTACTGTGTTTTATCTGAAAGTTCTATGTGTCTGTGGAAGGGGAAGAAGTGAGTCTGAATTATCTGAGTATATCATGTTGCTGAACCATGTGTCTCCCATCCTTTTTTTATTCTTTAGTTTATTGAACCTCAGCAAATATGGGTGTGCCTACTCTGCTGGTCCTACAGTGTGCAACTCATAAAATTCTTATCTGAGGTTCAGGAGAATAGAAAAAGGAAAACAACAAATATCTTGCCAGACCTGGTCCAAGATACTCTACCTGTGCTTTCAGTGTATAATATTATTATCATTTCCTGCAAATAGATGGAGAAACTGAGGCTTACAAAGATTAAGCCTGATTTTTTTATGCCATGTTCTTCCCATTATGTCCTGTAAAACCTTAAAGTAAAATTGAACTTACTAATTGAATTAACTATTAACTATTTAACTATTACTAATTGAATTTGTGATAATGTTGAAATGCACATTATTTTCCAGAGCTTCATTCTTTGTCTTTAAATGGTGCACTTAGACCTTGCTTTACACATGGGGATCCAGCATGGTACAACTTCATATATGCTTTTAAATAATGATTTACTCATTTTTCCTTTGGTTAGTCATTCATTAGTGAGTTCTCTGGGGTGCTAGCAGTTGGCTAGAATTAAATACAGCATTGTCCTGACCTAGGCAAGAGGAATACCCATCCTGGAACCCCCATGAGACCTTCACTGGTTGTCTCTCTTCCCTTGAAGGGAGGGATATATAGATCCAAGGGACATGACCACCTGGAGCCTGTGGCCTCCTCTTTGTAAGGTACTGTGGGTACTGAGACCACCAAGTTCCCTTCTAGAATCATTCCAAGTCCTTATCTATGGCCTTCCCAGCCTCTTCCCCAAGGCTGTCTTCCCCAAAATGACTGTGTACACCTCTCACAGGTAGTTATTAGTGGTTCTTAGCAGGGGCTCTAGGCAGAGGTGGATATTTGAACTGAGCTGGCTGTACATGTACATACAGGTCCTTCACAGAGCAAGATGGATTCAGGGTAACAGTGAGATTAGGAAGGCCAGGTACGGTGGCTCAATCCTGTAATCCCAGCACTTTGGGAAGCCAAGGTGAGAGGATTGCCTGAGCTCAGGGGTTTGAGACCAGCCTCAGCAACTCAGTGAGACCTCATCTCTACAATAAATAAAAAAAATAAGCCGGGCATCGTAGCGCATGCCTGTAGTTACTGCTACTTAGAAGGCTGAGGCGGAAGGATCACCTGAACCCAGCAGGTTGAGGTTGCAGTGGCCATGAGTGTGCCACTGCACTCCAGCCTGGGTGACAACAGTGAGAGTGAGACTCCAACTCAAAAAAAAAAAAAAATGAGATTAGGAGAGAGCCAGGAAGAAAGACACATCTCCTGTACCACCAACCACATTCCAACAAGGAACCTTGAGAAATCCAAGAATTCTAAATCTGAACCAGGCCTTTTAAGTCATTTTGAAGGATTATTTATCAAGGTAGGGGCATAAAATATATTTTAATTAACAGTTTGATGACTTGATTTATAATTTCTAAATCTTTAGTCCTGGTAGTTGAGACTCCATTTGAACTCTTGCCCTGGGCCCTGCAGATGTTAGGAATATATGGAATTCAATTCTCTATCAGAAACACATTCTTAAAGAGTGCATTAGAATAAAATGTGTTAAGAGCCATGTTGCAACATGCTCAGCATATCACAGTAGTATAGGAGTAGAACACTAATTCAGCTGTAGCTTTCATGTTATGAAGGAGTTTGCCTGGCAGGCAATTGGCATGAGGGAATTGGGAGGGCACAAACAACAGCATGAGGTTGGAAACAGCACAGTGGAGATAGGAGGCTTTCAAAAGAAGTGTTATGGATAAAGAAAAAAATGGAATTAGTCAGAGTTAGATGAAGCATGAGTGGAAATTGGTTGCAGCTAAGGGCCTTGGGTAGCTTGGGTCAGTAGCCGACATTACTGGCGGGTGCAGCTGCTTAAAGCAGCAGGAATACAAGACCCTATGTTTCTTGGATGCTGTAGAGGTTGCAGGAGGCAGAGCTTGATGGGTAAGACCTCAGGCCTGAAGGCTTAGATAGGAAATTGTTAGCCTGAAGTCAGCAAGAAATGATGAAGACCTGACCTAGGGCAGTAGTCCAATTGAAGAGATGGGGGACAGAGGTGAGAAATATTTAGGAGATGACATTGGCATCGTGAGCATGTGTTTTTTCATTGTTGAACTGACAATTGCACATGTCCTCAGAAGTGGTCATCTTTCAGTCTATGTCTAAGTTAGAAAAGTAGAAGTGACCTCAGTACCAAAGAGCATTAAACACTCAAATAATCTGAATTTATTGGATCCATTTGGTTGGTGCTAATCCTGCCTCTTTCACAAAAGATGCTGAAGAATTCACAGACACATCAGACACATTCTCTGACTTTAAGGACAAGGAGACAGAATTAGAGGCCTTAAGAGACTCTTGCCCTGGGACTTCTCTTAATATTTGGTGAAAAAGCTATGTAGATATTTTATTGGGTAATAAAAGATAAACATATGAAAACTTTGAGAGGCTAAGATGGGAGAATCACTTGAGTTCAGGAGTTCAAGACCAGCCTGGGCCACATAGGAAGACCCCCATGTCTACAAAAAATATTTTTGAAAATTAGCTGGGAGTGGTAACATGTCTGCAGTCCTAGCTACTCAGGAGGCTGAGGTGAGAGGATTGCCCGAGTCCAGGAGTTCAAGGTTATAGTGAGCTAGGATTGCACCACTATACTCGACCCTGTCTTTCTATGTGACTATGACTTGGAAGTAAAGGGCCTGTGATTTCTTTGGATGGTTTCTGACCTTGAGAAGGCACAGTATCACATCTCATGTTTCCACTTTTCTCTGATTTAGGGTGGTTGTATCCTTCTGTCTGTGCAGTAGCGTCACCTGTCGGGGGTCTCAGGTGAAGAACACTGTCAGGATAGGCCACCTAACAGACAACTGACCCCCACCGTCCCCCGCGTGCCCACATGCAGAGTGGCCGTGGGACCCATCTGTCTGGGTGAGGTGGGGGAGTGATGAAGCCAGAGGTGTCCCCAGACCCCAATCGATAGTCCCCAGCACAATGCCACTAGAGCCCGCCGCTGCTCTTATCACCCTAATCTGAATTCACAGTGCCTGCTCCATGTAAATGGCACTTTATCCGGCTGGAAATGTGAATCCTGTCAGGAGCACTGGGCTCCGTCATGCTTATCAGAAATACATTATCAGGTGGGGATTAGACAGAAACTGGCGCTACTGTGCTGCCCATGCCCGGCAAATAATGAATAATGAAAATTCCATGGACTGGAGACAAACACAATTGACAAGCAGGGGTTGCTGAGCCACCCTTTCACTCAGCTGAATGTGACACACTGAGCTCCAGGAAGACTTTCCACTTCACTCACCAGGCTGTGTTCCTGGTGGCCAGCCCTGGTGGGGGCTATTAATCCCTCCTCCACACCCTCTCCACCCTTCCATCCTGACCTGATTTTCTCTCAAACTTCCTGTGCTGGCAAAGACGTCATTTTAAAAGAACCTACATTGAAATGTTGCAGCAGAAAGAAAAGGGAAGGGAGAAAAACTTGTGCAGATGCCCACACCCTTCATGGAAATTGGAGGCTAGGAGGCGGGGTAGGGGAGCCAACTCCAGGAGTCAGGGTGGGAATTACTTAAAGCCTTAATTACTTCAAACTTTAAACTCTTTGCTTTTTTTCTCAGAATTGAGTTGACTTTGAAAGAGGTGGTTGAAGTTCTCAATATAATGAAGTGTTTACAACAAAAATAGATCAAAGTTTATTTTAATTCTCTGTATTCCATACTCCCTCACCACTTTTTTTCACAATGGAGACCAAGGAGGTGGAATAAGTAGCTTTAACACAGAAAACATGAAGCAATAATTGTCTCTCTCTCTCCACAAAACAATGCCCTGCTTTTTAATATTGTGAAGGTACAGCAATCACAAAGCCCTATTTTAAAGAAAATGAAAACAAGAAAAGAAAAAGAAATGAAGGGGCTTCCTATTATCTAGCTTTTATAGCCGGGTAAAATGATTTAGAGAGAGACAGTGCTCTCTTATGGAGAGACGTTTGGACTTGGAATCAAGGTCTGGCTTTTATTCATGGCTCTTTTGCTCATCCATTTCTTTATTTCATGAAATGGGTGTCCATGATGTGATAGTCATTGTACTATGCATAGGTAACCAGCACTGAGGGCACCCATCACCAGCCATCAAGAACTCAGACTCCAATAGGAACAAGTGCATCTCAATAAAAACTGCAAGTCAAGGTGCTAGGTAATGTTATCCAAAAGACCAATAGGTGGGCAAAGTAGTAATAGAAAGGTGAGCTCTATTTGCAATATCAGTTTGCAAACCAGAAAGAGACAGTTTCCTCTGCAGGTCTGTGGGAAAAGCTATGCATATATATGAGGGGAGCTGAGTGTAATGGATAAACGTGTATGTAACTTATGTCCCATGTTCACTTTGGGGCAAGGATTTAGCAGAAAAAATGGGATAGAATTGGGCTTTTTATGTTGAAATGAAAAATGAGTTTGTGTGCAGCCTCTATAAACTGGCTAAACTGACCTAAGTTCTGTAACTGCTTATCAGAAACAAATGTTTGTAAGGTCAGTTCTCTGTGCAATCAGAGTTTGAGTGGTGTGAGTTGTAACTCAGAATTAGGAGGCTTCAAATAGCTCCTATTGGAGTTTAGAGTGATAGGAATTTAGGAATTTGCTGTGCCAGCAGGGCCCAGAACCCTTGACCCATAGGTAACTTTGTTTCTTTGACTTTAGTATCCGTCTTAGTTGATAAAGGGGTATCTGTTTTAATCTCTTAGATCACAGCAGAATAACTTAGGAGAAATAAGTAGCAGATGCAGGTGAATTGCCCAAAAGAAGTGTGGCACTAGTCCCCCAGTTGCAACAGTGAGATCTTGGACAAGTTCATCTAGTGGAGCCCCATTTATCCTGGTTATACAGTGGCTTTGATGTCAGCTGTTCTATGGGCAGCACAGGGTCCTGTGTATTGAAATACAGTCTTTCCCACAGACAGGAGTTTTACAACACTCCACAGCCAGTTCAGAGAAATTATGGCCTTTGAAAATTACAGTATACCCGGTAAGCATAACGAGACACCAATGATATCACTATTGCCATTGCTGCTAATATCATATATAAATTACTATTCCAGAACTATGACTGCAGGGTTTTAATGATTTCCTCACAGCAGAGTTAAAAACTGAAATCTGTTTTCTCCCTGGCCCTGTTTTCTGTGGTGGATGACATTGTTTTCACTCTTCCAGTACAACAGTACAACACAAATATCAGAAGGCAATTGTTCCAGTCCAGCAATCCAAGTTGGGCCCCGTGGGAACGGCATGCAGGTATGTGTATGTATGCCGCTGCAGAAGAGGTGGAAACAGACCTTTCCTAGCACCTGCTGCAGCAGGGGACCCTTTCTTTGAAGGTTCCTCCAAATTCATTTCAGTGAAAGCCACATGTCCTACATGGCCTAGAGGAACTTGCACAACTGTCACATCACTGCTCCATCACTGAGAAAATCTCAGGAATTTCTAAAGGAACCAGTAAGAGGCCCAGCCTATTATTCCATGGTGTTTTGGTTTACTTTTTACTGACACATAATAATTGTACGTATGTATGGGGTACATTGATACTTTGGTACATACATACAATGGGTAATGATCAAATCAGGGTACTTAGGATCTCCATCACCTAAAACGCTTATTACTTTGTGTGGGAAGCATTTTAACTCTTCTAACTATTTGAAATATACAATACATTATTGTTAATTCTGGCCGCTCGACTGTGCTATCAAACATTAGAATTTATTCCTTCCATGTTTGTACTCTTTAACCAACTTCTCTTCATCCCTATCTCCCCTATACTTCCCAGGTAACCATCATTCTACTCTCTGCCTCCACAAGATCAACTTTTTTAGTTCTTATATATGAGTGAGAACATATGATATTTGTCTTTTGATGCCTGCTTTATGTTATATAACATAATGACCTCCAGATCCATTCATCTTGCAGCAAATGACAAGATTCATTATTATTTTTATGGCTGAATAGTATTTCATTGTGTGTATATGGCACATTTTCTTTATCCATTCTCCTAGTGATGAACACTTAGGTATGTCCGTGCTGTGGATAGTGTTACAATAAGCATGGGGTGCAGATAACTCTTTGATATACAGATTTCCAGTTCTTTGGATAATTATCTAGTATATTGCTGGATCTTATGGTAGTTCTATTTTTAGTTTATATGAGAAACTTCCATACTGTTTTCCTACACTTATGAAGAAGCTTAAACCCTGTGCTCTTAATTCCTTACAAGGTGTCTGAGATATCTTACTAGGTTATCAAGGGCAATATCCTAGGATACAGCCATAGTGGTCCCATACAGCTGAATAAAGCAGTGTTTAGATGGGAGCTTTGGGAATTCCTTCCACCTCTGGATAATACCTTCTGCCACATAAACACTCAGCCAGATGAGGGGGCCAATATTAATGCTGGCTCATTACAGTTTAGCTGGAACAGAGAGCCTTGCATTGAACAATATACAAGATGAATTCAGGTTTCCTTCTGTGTATGTTGTTTCAGATGCTCTCTCTCTGGAATACTGGGAGTTCTTTCTCTTAGTACTCCCTCCGATGGGAAATATTGTTCCTTCTGTTTGATTATCTAGGTACAGCCTCTAAGTTCAGACCTAGACTGTGCTGTTCCTCTTGGTCCCTTTGTCCAGAAATAGCTCCTATTAATCCCTTTTCCTAGGCCCCCTGCTGACATGAGTATAAAATTTTGTCTTCTTTATCTTTTGTCTAAGCTAACTTGACTGATTCTCTTGTAAATGTGATCTCTTCTCATTTTCAAATCTTTGTCTAAGCATCCATCACCTTTCTTATCTCCATACTTCCTAATAGATCAACAGTTTTTTTTTCTGCTTTCTGTTTTCATATTATCATTTTCTGATAATATATTCATATTCATATTACATTTGTTCTGTTAGATATTGCCTAGATAGTATGAACAAGGCAAACTTAATCCTAGCCCTCCTGAAACCAGATATGAAATAAATAATTGTATACATACAAATACATACATAGACATTGTGTTTTATGCAGTCAAAAAAGGTAAACATATAATAAACACAATGAGAGGAAAGCTGAGTTTAGATTTATAGAGTCAGAGAAAGCTTCTCCAAAGTGATCATTTCCAGGCTAGGAATGGCATATTCAAAGGCCCTGTAGGAGATAATCACTTGACATGTTCACATAAATGAGTAAAGCTGACATGACTGGCTCATAGCACGTGAAGGAGAGAGAGTCTGAAGGTGAAGTTTGAGAAGAATGCCAAGGTCAATTTGTACAAAGCCCTTGAATTCCTGAAAGACAATGATGGAGTCCTAGAAACAATGGGAAGCCATCATGGGGTTTAATCCAAATAGTGATCTATTCAGGAGCATGTCAGGGGGAAGAGAATATAACATGGATTCCGGCAGATAACCAGGGTTTGAATCTCATCTCTTACAAAACAGCCCTTGCAAGCTGTATAACCTTGAGCAAGTTACTCAAGGTCTCTGTGCTTTCATTTCTTCATCTCAAAAAAGTGAGCTGATAATGCTTCATAAGTTATTGTTCTATAAATTAATAGATTTTTATAGTTCTCAGTATAGTTCTGTCCTCTAGAAAGTGTTGCATAAATGTTAGATGAACGTGATGGTGCTGACAACAGCATTTCAAAAAGATCCCAGAATTTACTGTCTGGAGGGAAGACTGTATGGACAAGTGTGTTGGGAAAAGAAGTGAGGAGATTAATTAAGGAGAGTTCTTTCACTAGTACAGGAGACAAATGTTATGTTGCCCTAGATCTGGGGAGCAATAATGGGAATGGAAACACATTAATACATAAAAAATATATTTGGCGAGACCTCATCTCTACAATAAATCAAAAAATCCACCGGGCGTGGTAGCGCGCGCCTGTAATTCCGGCTACTTGGAAGGCTGAGGCAGAAGGATCGCCGGAGCCCAGCAGGTGAGGCTGCGGTGGCCGGGAGCGGCCACTGCACTCCAGTCTGTGTGACAGAGTGAGACTCCAACTCAAAAAAAAAAGAAATATATTTGGGAGACAGAATCAATAGACTTGGTGATGGATATGATGTTGGGTTAAGGGTGAGGGAGGGGTCAATGGTGATTCCCAAGTTTCTGGCAAGGTTAACTGGATTAATAAAAGTACTCTTTCATGGAGGAAGAGTAGATTTTTCAGAAAAAAGAGGAAGAGTTCAGCTTTGGACATATTAGGTCAGAGATGTCTTTGAAATCATCAAGTGGAAATGTGAAGGAGTTTTGTTGGATATGTACAGGTCAGGAACACAAAAATAGTTCAAGGCCAGAGACACACATTTTAGCAACAAGATTGAATTGGGCAGGTTCGCTTAGGATAAGAGTATAATTGGAAGAGAAGAAGGCTCAAGGCTAAGTTTTGAGGAAATTTAACATTTGAGAATTGTGCACAGACATCTGCAAAAGATAAGGACTTTCTCTGGTCAGTTCTAAATAGGCACATAATACTATATTACTGGGACTATATAAAGCTTGCATAGTGCTTGAAATATTTAAAGTATTCTTTCTTAACATCTACTGACCTGATCCTCACAATGATCCCATTGGATAGGCCATTCAAGGTTTATTATCCCCATTATACAGATGTGAAGACTGAATAAAGCAGTGTGGTTTGCCCTCAATTAGTAAAAAGTGAATTATTTGCAGAAAGTATTCACAAAGTGTTTTTTGTTTACAACCAAAAATAGTTATAAAATAAATAAATTCTATAGTTTGTTCATTCAATAACTAGGTACATTTTTTTGGTTTCAGATAAAGTAATTTAGGCTCAGAGATATTGCTCACAGTCATACATCAAGTCAAACAATTAGAATTTTTATTTCTAATGGGTATGTTGAATTTGGGGTGCCATCTGTTTATAACTCAGTTGATGCTCCTGTACAGACCCCCAGTTATCAGAGAATCTTGGAAGTTTATTTTCATCTAGATCACTGGTTCTCAAAACCTAGTCCTCAGACTGGTGGCATCAGCATTACTTGAGAACTTGTTAGAAATGCAAATTCCTAGGCCTTATCCTGGATTTACAGAAGCAAAAACTCTGGGGTGTGGGGTGTGGCCCAGTTTGTGTTTAGCAAGCCTTTCAGAGGGTTCTGATGCTGACTGACGTTGGAGACTAGACTAAGTTATACTAGAATTTCCTCTTCTATATTCTACACTTTCTGTCACATCACAGACTCACTTCCGCCACCCAGACCCTTATACAAACCCTGAGGAACATAAAATTTGAGATGCTTCAAAGTGTGTTTGTGTAACTCTACGTGGTGGGGAGTCACTTTTGAAGAAAGGTAAACAAGCAATATATACATAAGAAGTGATATATATGCAGTTCAGCAGACACTGCTTGAGTGCCTACTATATACCCATATAGTAACTGAATTAAAAAAAAAAAAAAACTGCATGGTGTAACCTAAGTCCACAAATAATAGCAACCCAAGTCTATGCTATAATAATTGTCTGCTCCCTAATGGTTTTTAGCAAAGTGATCTCAAAGTCCTCTTGAAATATTAATATTCCTGAAAAACACAAAAGGTAAATGTTATTATCTTTACCTGCCAGGTTAGTAAAAAAATAAAGGTAAAGGGAACCACACTAGGAAATGCCAGATGTCAGAATCAAAGCCATTCATTTGCCTCAGAAGTGACAGTGAAATCGCTTACTTTATTTGAGTTATCTAAAAGCTATCCATGACATTAATATCATTCCTCTATTTCTTTTCATTTTAGTTATTACCTTGGATTTGTAGTATTATGTACAATTTTAAATTGATTATTAAACTCTAATGCCTCATTTTGGCTAGCACTTTAATTATGAAGTCATTTTAGCTTTCAGATGAGTTACAGCTAAAGTTAATGAAAAGTATTTACTTTCATTAATGATAATTTTCATTTCTCTTCCCTTCCATGATAACTACATAGTGAAAACTTTCAAAGCTAGAGAAGTCCCACAAAGGGAAAATTCTATAAGTCCTGCTGATTTGTAAGGAGAATAGCTAGAGATGGAACAGGAGCAGGGGAATTGTGAGGCTGGAGTGTGGATAAAGAGAATCTTTAATATTGTTTCCTGTGTTTGCAGTCTCTCTCATCCACATGAGCAGACTGTCCACTTAAACCCAGCTCTATCAGACAAATCTGAGCATGGTGCCTTGGGTTTGCACAACTCCAGTGTCGGATGAAATATTTTTAAAATGTCAACTGATCAACTGTGTTTTGTTTATGTGAATGCCTAGCTATTAGGAAAATTTAGATCTGAGATCTCCTTCCTTCTCTAGACTGGGATCTATGCATCTGTGGAACTTTCTTACATGGTCAGAGTAATCTACAGAGGTGTTTTACAAGGTGCACCTTCCTACCTCATAGTCCTCAGGAGAGGTCTAAATCCTGGAGGCCTGGGGTGGGTTCTAGGCATGTGCCTGATTGCAAAGCTACTGTGTAGCTCTGCTGCAGAGTTGGTGGTACTAAAATATTAGCATGACCTTTCCTTTTGATCACTTTTAAAAAGATTTTGTATTCTGTAGACAGTACTAGTTGCTGTTATATATTTACTGGAGAGCATTGTGTTGTATCTGGTTTTTATTGTTATTACCTCTTTTAAGTGAGAAACAGGTACATTTGCAAATATTTGATGGAAACATTTCTGCAAGAAGTTCTCTTCCTCTAGGCTCCTTCTCTTATTTCAAGCCACAAGAGCCTCATTCATTTGAGCCACATCCATATGGGTAAAACATTTGGATGCAGAGGCAGGCTGCTTTTAAAAAAGGCAGCATCTGCTGCTTACGAGCTGGAGCAAGTTGCTTGACCACTCAGATCCCTCATGTGTCAAGCAGAGCTAATAACGACCCCTGTCTTCTAGAACTGTTTCTGAGAAGTAAATGCACTGTGCTCTGATCACGAAGTGAGTTTATTGATTTGGTAGTCACCATTAGGACATCAGCATCATCATTATTATTTGTGAAAATGCTATGTGGATTCATCTTCAGGATCTTTGGGTACAACATAAATAGAAATTATTTTCTAAGCAAATAAATTATATGTGTGGGATGTCAAGGATGATATGTATCCTCCTTTAAAGAAAATAAACTTAAAAATATATATCATTGTAGAAACACACAGAGTAACCAAGTGAGAACAAGCAGTGATTGTTTACTTAAAGGCAGGCCTAGGACTGGAAGAGCTGTCTAGTGGAAAGAGGGAAGGCTTCATGTATGCCCTGACTGGAAGATGGTGACATGGGGAAGATGTAGGTGGCCTGACTAGAAGGGAGTCATTCCATGTGATTAGTTAGAAATACATATTTGGCTTTCTTTGGTTAGTCCTAAGCTGTATGTTGGCACGAAAATTAGGGAAGCAATTAGTTATTAACCAAGTCCTGGTTATTTGGGGCTGATTGATACAGAGGTTATCCTTTGACTTTTTGGACTGTTAGTAGAGACAGCAGTCTGACTTTCTGTGAGTTTTACTTACAGCACTCCTGGGTTGACTTCCTGGGTTGGCTGTTGTAGATGATGGGTTGTTTTCTGGGCAGCTTGCTGCAGATTGCAGACCAGAGTTTTATTTTTATATGTGGTCTATTCATTGTCCATTCAGTATATTTCATCTCCCATCATATTAATTGTTACTGTGCAAATGATTTTTTGCTAATCAGGCCTATCTGGTCATTAAATCAGGGTAACTAAAGCCTATACTTAGAAATTCTATAAGATAAAAACATACACCCAAAGTAATAAAGTTGCATTGATTTTTAAAAATAGTCTTGGTAGTTGCTAAATGAGTAAGTATTACAGATCAAATTGATTTCAAAACTTGTTTTAATGCATGTCTTTTTTTCTTGCGGGGTTTATGGTATGGCTGTACTTAGCTTCACTTGGATTTTTAATACATTTAGTTAACAATTTTATGCTCTTAGAATAAGAGAAGGATGGTAAATCAAATCAATTAAAAGGATATATTATTAGGAAATGATTTACTAATGACTTTGGAGAGTATTATAAATTTATTTCCCACCTGCTTCCCAGATTTTTTGCTTAGAATGTATTTATATTTTTGCTAAGGATAATTATATGATTGAATTGCGTTTCTTGAGAACTCAAGTAGAAAAAGAACTCCAAAAAGTATTAATTGATAGATATGAACTTGTTTAGGCAAAATTTGGCAAGGAGCAAGCCACCTATGAAAACTAAGAGTTACCTATTTTAATTTGATGATCCATTGTGGAATTGTTATGATGTCATTTAAATTTGTCCTCTTGTGTCATATTTGTTGCCTTTGGATATTAGTCTGTTATGCATATGGCTTAAATCTGTGAAGGCAGGAGGGCTGATATACTGAAAGAGAATAAAGGGGTATGTTACATGGAAAATGTATGACTCTGGAGATCATTATGACAAATAAGGCCAAGTTGAATCAATGGTTTTCTTATTGTATCCACTATGCTTTGGATCGCTGTCTGACTCTTTTGCACTCACTTGCTTCATCTAAGAAGATAGGGACTATAAGACTTAGAAATGAAAGGGATTACAGGGACAAACCCTTCCCAAACTCTCAAGCTGAAGATAAATAAACAGGGACCCAAAGAGGCGAATTGATCTCAAGTCCCCATATTGAGCTAAAAGCAGATCCAAAAGCAAAAATTAGGTGTCTGTTCTATCCAGTGAGGCTGTTGTCTTTCTGAAAGTAATGAAAGTACAACTGGATTTTATATACACATATGCACACACATATATTTATACATGTATCCAATATAAATTATATGCAATATGCCATATATTTTATATAT
The DNA here is from genome assembly GCF_000164805.1 of Carlito syrichta. Lineage (NCBI taxonomy): Eukaryota > Metazoa > Chordata > Mammalia > Primates > Tarsiidae > Carlito > Carlito syrichta. The sequence goes on along the minus strand of NW_007233893.1, from coordinate 184,029 downwards.
ACAATTATTATTTATATATAATATATGGTAGGTAGATATTTATATGTAGATATAAATATAGCATATTTATATAGACAGCTTACTATCTGTATAGTAAATATGAGGTTATACACACACATATTAAAGAATAAAATTATTCCTTTGACTCTTTGTTTCAGCCTGCCCATTGTTATAGATAAATGAAAGAAGCATTTTCCCTCATCGTCAAGAAGAGAAATCCTCAGGAGATGGCTTCTATTCTTCTGAGAAGTTAGGGCAGAACTTGGCAAGTCATTTGTACTTTATATCTCCTGAATCTCTACAGTAACCAAAAAGTAAGACAAAAAGAAAAAAAGAATAGAGAAGCCAGAAACATGATCTCATGTGTAAGTGAAGTCACATCTTAGTATAATTAAATGCCTTTCCAGAATTAGCATTTTTCAGGCCCAGGCGATGTTCATTGCTGAATGTTCATTTTACTAAGAAACCTCTATCCTGCAGCCATGAGAATAAATGGAACCTGTGAGAACTGCAGAGAAGTTGGCCCTCATTAGCATAACCCATCTCCATTGGTAAGTGTTTGGATGCCACGAGCAGGCGCATGGACTGGCACTGGTGCAGTGTGCCCAGCTGTCTCCATGGAAACCCAGTGGGCAACAGTGAGTGATAGCTTCACAAAGCGACACACCTGCAACTCTTAAGTCTCAGCACATTTGCTTCTTCTCCCTTGCTTCATTCACTTCTTTTTATTAAATGAGTCATTTTGTCACCACTGACTCTCTCAGAGAGCAGCCCAAGGTTCTGATCTGAGGGAAAAAGAAAACTTTCATTTCGAACATTTGCAGAAACTCTGAGTAGTGGAGAACTGCTGCAGATGAAACTAAAGATGTGGCAGCCCTCTCTGAATTGAATGACTTAATTATTCTGGCTGCTCCTTCCCTCAAAAAAAAAAAAAAATAGAGAATAGAAGCAGCAAGCTATCTTGACTATTTCTGTCACTTAAGGCACTGATAGACGACATCATCAGATACTTAATTGTTCTTTTGTGGTCTCTGAGGATATTAAATTTGTACTGAGGTCTGATTTAAAAGTTTACTTAACCTAAAGATGATTTTCCTGCTGGTTTCAAAAAAAAGTATTCCAAGTGTCTTCTCTTCTGTATAGGCTTCCTTGATTATGTTCTGAAGAAATAATCAACCACTGCTCTGGTACTGGATGATCTGGGTGTGAACACTCCATGGTTACTATATTAGTCAGTGTTCTCCTGAGACACAGAAACTATATATATATCGTTTGTACATATATATGGTTGTGTATGTAAAGGAATTTATTATAAGGAATTAGCTCACACAATTATGGAGATTGAGAAGTGTCCAGATCTGCAGTCAGTAAGTTAGCGACTCAGGAGAACTAATGGTTCAAGTTCCAGTCTGAAGACTGACAGTCCTGAGACACAGGAAGGGCTGATTTTTTCAGTTCAAGTTCAAAGCTGAGAAAAGCCCAGTGTTCCAGCTAAGCAGTCAGGAAGGAGGAGAAGTTCTCTTTTACTCAGCTTGTTTGTCCTATTCAGGTCTTCAGCTGACTGCATGAGTCCCACCCACATTAGGAAGGGCAGTCTGCTTTACTTAGTCTACCTATTCAAGTGCTAATCTTATTTAGAAACACCCTGGAAGCCACACCCAGAATAATGTTTGACTAATGACTGGGTACTCTGTGGCCCTATCAGGTTGACACATAAAATTAACCATCACAGTTTCTTTCCCTGTCCTTCTGGGGCCACTTTTTTGATGTTAACTTCTAAAATAGTCCTTACTAATAGAAAATACCTGATAAACTACCTCCCAATCCTTTATAGAAAAGGATAGAGCATAAATAAACTACTGGGAACATACAAAACATAGATAGAGAAAATTGTCATGATTCACCTTTTTTTTTTTTACCACTTATATGAAGTATGTAACTTTCCCCAGTGAGGCTGTTTATAAGACCCTGTAATCAGGAATTTAAAATTTATAGATTAGGTGTATCATTCTTTTTTATGCTAGCTAAGACAGTGTTATCTGCAATTACTTAGTTATTGAGAGTTTCTAAAAATAAACAAATAAGTGAAACAATCCTTGCCACCCCCAAACACTTGCAAATGTGTGGCAAAAAAGAAAAAAAGAAAAACCAAAATGGGGCTAAATTTACACTTACACTCAGTCTCACTCTTACACATGGACCCAGACTACTTACTGATTTTCACCTGCTTATATTCCTATGCCTCTCAGACCTATTCTGTGGACTCACGAATTTGTAGAAAGAAACTAATGAATTTTAATTCATATTTTTCCTGTCATTCACTTTCAAAAATCTCATGGTATCAAGCAATGGTCATAGCCATTTTCCCAGATATCAAGCTTGAACAGGGGTGTGGAAGGGGCTGTTTACAGAAAAAAATCTGAAAGAGAAAACAATCCACTCTTAATATACTAGAATGGAAAGCCCCTGAATACCCCATCAATAAATTTCTGTCCTTGGTCTTCCTACTGTTAGCATTTGCTGATCTTACAAACAGTCCCTCAGGTTCATTAGATCCAGCAAATCCCCCTTAGTTTCACGTACAAGGTGGGGCATAGATCTGCATCACTGATTAATGTGGCCAACTACAGCAAGCAATGGATTCCACAGTGTTTGTGTAAGGCCCGATGATGCGTTTCGATAAGTGTCGTGATGACAAGGTTTGGATTTTAGAAGCATTTGGATTTCTCATGGGAAACACACAAACTCACACATTCTCATTTTTTCTCACACACCACATGATCTGCAGAATCAGAGCAGCAGTTCCTGAATATTAAATTAAACTACCAAAAAAATGAAAAAAAAAAAAGAAGAAGAAGAAAGGAAAGTTAGCATGCGTGAAAACAAGCTGAAAGGTTAAGAGCAGAAGGAGAATTGTAGAACAGTTTCGGTCTGTTTGGAATGAATTAATCAGACCATTAAACAAATCTTTTAATCTAAAATATCCCTTTCATTTCTGTACCCTGTAAAACAAAATGATGGAGAATTGGTGGCAAAGTCAGCCATTGCTCCTTATTTGCATTACACAGACTGGAGTTCTGGCCTCTTTAACATTCTACTTCAGTGGAGGACCACACATTCAGACTAAAAGCTGGGATAGAAGGTCTAGGCAGCACTGAGGTCTCTCCCAGCTTGATATAAATCACCAAGAGTTTCTTCCTCTCTTCTGTCTATCTTTCTATCTATCTATCATCACGCATAACATGAAAAAGATAATAAAATCTCTGAAGAGTTTCCCACAAAGGCATCCCCTTAACCCCCCCGCAAATACGGTACTTAAGGCTATTCATTCAAATTTAAACAGAATTTCAGGGAATGGAAGCACCCCAAAAAGCCCATCCATGGACTCTGAGTAAGGGGAAAGCCAATGCCATCCCCAAATTTGGGTACTAATATTATAGGGAAACTTTCTTCAGTCCCTTTCAATGGGGCATACTTTGTGACGCATTTCAACTTACAGAAATGTATAAGTTAAGTGTGACTTACAGTGTTATTAATTGTATATCAAAATTAGATGAAAAGAAAATTCAATTAAAATTATCTCATTTGTAGGTACATTAACAATAAAAGTATTAAATCTGGTGGTGGGGAGACCTAGATCTAACCCTACTCTTTCTAGGAATTGAGATTCTTACTCTACACAAATAACTTCATTTCACCGGGCCTCCATTTTCTCATCTGTGAAATATCTTAGTAGAACTGGATGACCTCAAAGGTCTGTTTTGGTTTTCATTTCCACATTCTTATTTGCTTGTGGTGTCCTAGAGAGAGAATTATAGTGACAGTAAACTGAACAAATAAATTAAAGGTAGAACAAGAATATAATTACCACAATGAGACTGTAAAATTCCATTGAAAAACAAGGGTGTAAAATGCTTTTGAATTTTTCTTTCTGTAGGAATAATTTTTCTATCCATATAATAATTGCTGTTACTATTTTATTTTCACACCCAATTTTTTGTTCCTTGAGGTCACAATTTGCATTTGATTGCTTTTATTTTTATTTTGTAATCCTACATGTCCCTTATATGGTACCAACTCCCAAGTAGATGATCAAGAAACATTTTTGGTTGAATGAATTCAAGTGTAAAGAAGTGGAAGGAGGTTAAAGGAACCTGGTGGTATGGGTAGCCTGGGGCCAGCGCCATGCTGGCTGAAAGGCCGCAGTAGAGTTCTCCAAAATTGTAAGTTTATAGAGAACACTTGGCAAACTGAATGGAAAAGGACACTTTATGTAAAGCTATAATGACTCAGCATGTATCTCCCTGGTTTATCTAATCGCATCTGCATTTCAATGTTGCTGCTGTCCTATGGCTCTCCTAAGTTATTGCTGGTCAGCCTTCCAGGAGAACATAAACCTCTCTTCTTTCAGGAAACAAAAAGATGGTTGGCTTAGTCTCTCCTGGAATTTACTGCTGCTCATGCAGACCCAGAGACAGGAATGCCAGATGGAAAGACAAGAGCTTTCTGTCTCCTGAGTGAAAAGAAAATGAGAGAGAAAAGGTTTATCTCATTACATGGGAATAAAAGAACTAAGCTAGTTTCAAAGTACTATGTGCCTTTAAGCATCCACCTGAAAGCAGAGTGTGAGGCCAGATTCAAATAAGGATACAGCGTTCCCAATTAGCTCCCAACCTCTTCCTCTCCTTCTCTTTCCTGTCTCCCCTCCTGTCCCACTCTTTCCTCCCCTTTTTGGAATGTAGCAAGATTAAGTGGCCGATTTATCTTTTCGGTGCTGAATTTTAAAGGGAACAGCTAACTGTTTGATCATATTATTAATATTTATACTCTGTCACAGAATGTTGACAGATTAATTATGCAACATAGTATAAAATCAGCAGGCAGCGTGGGTGAGCAGAGGCAAAGTTCACATATTAATAACTCAGCTGGGTGGCTGGCACGTGCCCCAGGATGACTGTGTGTTCCTTGGAACTCCATGCCCCAATTCCTCTTGGTTAAAGGACCCTCTGGCATTATTATACCTCCTTACAATTCAGGGTATCATCTTTTTGGACATTAAAAAAGAAATTTATTTGTGTGGTACTCTAGCTCTCTCTGGAAGCTGGTCACCTGAACCAGACTCCCTGGCACAGACCATCCCAAAAGAAGTGCACATGGTTGAGCAGAACCGACAAAGTTTCTAGAGTGGACATTTCTGGTTTGAGCTTCCAATGGATAGGGCTCCTTTTCTTAGAATATAAATAATCACTACTGTGGATAAGTGGCTTTCCATGTGATGCTCTGCTAGTCATAGAGCATACCACAAAGTTAATAAAGTGGGCTCCTTAAGGAGCCTTACTATTTGTAAACCTTAGGGAGCTTACTATTTGTTTGGAGAAGCAAAATTTCCATTCAGAGATGGCACACAGTGAAGAATAATGTGAGAAGTCTTCCCAACTTTGCAGCTAGTGATCCTGCTGTCTTGTTACTTTGCTTTTTTGGGGGCCTCAGTTTCCTTTGGTGATGATAGGCTAATGAAGTGATTCCTCTGGCCTTTGATGGAGTTAAATTCTCCTGAGCAACAAACTGCTGTCACAGACCTGGGACCCAAGTAGGGGTCCGCAGCTCTTTGGTCTTGTGCAAATTATGTAAGCTTTCTAAGCCACAGGGTTTTTGTGAAATGAAATATTAACACTTACCACCGGGTTAGTTATACAGATGTATAGATATTCCCAAAGTGATTAAACATGATATTAATAGCTATGCCATAAAATGTTAAGTAACACAATTGTAGATGTTCCTGAAAGAAACAGAATGCACTGGGGTCACGTGACTGACTCTACTGTCATGGATTTTATTGTTTGCTACTTCACTTCTACCCAATCAGTGTTTACTTTGGATACCTCAAGGAGCAACATTTTGTGGTTCATAGGTGGCCCGCCACTTTTCTGCCATATGGGGCAACAAGTGTCCTGTATTATATTTCTCCATGGAACCTTATATCAGCATTCTTTGAAAGAGGCCAAGGTGCTCTATCCTACCCTGTGAGCCTCTGCAGGATGCCAAGGGTCCAGCATCCTGTGGCACTTTAGTGAATGCCAACTGAGAAGCAGTTACATGAATAGTGAAAGAAATTTCAGTGGGAGGAGGTCACCACACCCACCAGAGAAGAGTCTGCAGTGACACTTGACTGGTGGTCCACCCTGAAGAGCGATCATGCTATCTCAGAGTGAAGGGGAGGCTTGGGTGACGGATGGTACATGCATACTGTTTGTCATTGTTCCTCTCAGTGAATTGTATGTGTGTGTTTGGTGGTTATTGAAGGAAGCTGAATAGATAATTCTACAGAGAAGTTCACTTGAACCAATCAGTTATCAGGTCACATAACAAAAAGCTGTTGCAATCATAACACATCAAATCAATTCTGGGAGCGATATACCTTATAATCACGCAATGCAAATAATCAAGCCCAATAAACAAGCAAACCTCCAATGTCATCAAGCAAAACTCCAACTACAAGTAGCTCTGATAGCCTTAAATCAGTTCTTTACCTCCAGTGCTTCAGCTACCGTAGTCCTCATTGTCTTTCCAAGCCTAGCTGGGTGATTTAGCATCCTGGAAGATGCTGCTCCAGTTAACAATTTATCTTCACTTAGCAAGTCAGCTGATTAAATTAACCATTTCGTAATATCCCAAGACCATCCGTGAATTAGAACTTAAAAAATATCAATTGTGATGTACGAAAGCAACTGTTCTCATATTCATTCTGATGGTAATCCTTCCTGGATGCTCACTTCTTCCAGAAATTAGGTTTCTGAAGCTGAATAGGGGAAAGGAGAAATACACAATGTGGTTCCTGCTCTCCAAAGTGAATTGGGATATATTATATGCACACAACAAATAAAAAATACAGTGTGGCCAATGCTATGCTACTTGTATTAAGCAACACAAATTTATTATTCACCTACTGTATGCTCAGCCCTGATGATGTATACAGTCCTAGAGGTACAGAAAGCAACAATTCTTATCCTGAAGAAATGCACAGTCTGCTGGAGACAGAAGAGCTTGGTGAGATCATGAAGGAGACAAGACAGGGTTGTGTCTAGGAAAGAGGGGAATCAATTAATTCTTAATTCTGAAAATAAATCTTCAGTAAACTGAAGTTTTATGGAACATGCTTGTGCAACCAATTTCTATTTATAATCTTCCTACCCTTTGGGTTGAGGTGGCGAATCTTACTTAACTCCCTTTTGCTAGCATAGAATGAGAATCACAAAACCTCGGTGTGGATGTCCATGGTAAAGAGGGCATGGAGAGGGAGCCAGGCTTGTGGATTTCCAGCACAGTGTCCCACTCACCATTTGTAGCATTGCCCATTCTTATTGGTCAGAGCCTGGGCAATGACCAAACCATCATGTAGGTTGATATAAAGTGTCTGGGGTATACCTGAGCCATTGCAGTGCCACTGAGTGCATTTGTACTAAATTAATAGAGTTAACAAGAAGTGGGAATTATTTTAGTGTGTGGATCAAAACAGCAGGGAGTAGACTAGGCTGCACATTTTGAAGCTATCAACACTGCATTTGTATGTGTTAGCTAACCTTCAAGGAGGTGCTTCACTTAAAACAAACCTTAGTGAAGCTTAACGTGTAGGATGCAGTTTGTTCCAAATGAGCCAAAAAATAGGTAAAATCTGACAGCATGGCACAAGATCTATTCAGACAGATTGTGTTATAGGACATGATTTTGGACCAGAAATCTTTGAAAGTCAAATCCTTGCTATTCTGCTATGACTGCAGACTAGTAAGTGCTAAGTACAGAGCAGTTTCTTTCTTTCTCTTTACAAAGCTCAATTAAAATGTGCATATGCAATAATCTCCCCTTTCAGAGCTCCTGTGGTGATTGATAGAGTTATTTCTAAGTATGTTGGAATCATTTAACCCATTGTGGGACGTGCACACATGAGAAAGAGAGTTTGTACAAATTATAAAATCAGAGAGGGCTGATAACATCCAGAAGAAAGGGGCTACAGAAGGAGAATGTGCACATGATGTACAAGAATGAGAGGAGGTAGAAATGAGTCCTCTGTTCTTTGCTGTGGTGTGCCCATTTTCAAAGTGAAGATACTCCTAGTATCAGGTTGAGGCTCAATTTTTGCTTCGTGTTTACCAATGTGAAGGTTAATTGTAAGGCAAGAAAATGCCACCATGATACTGAGGCTTTTCTATTGCTGCTTTTTGTCAGCATCTCCAGGAACCTGTGAAGACAGAAGAGGTCCTTTGATAGCCACGCTGGCAGCCCACGTTGCTCACCGCAATCCAGCAGGTTAATGTACCGCTGCCAACCCTCCAGAGTGAGGCAATCAGACACACGGCTTGATAGAAATAAAACAAAATGTGGGGGGAGGAAGAGGGAAGCCTGTGGTTGGTATTTCAGCTACTGGCAAAGCCCTCCTCAAATCAAACCCTCGATGGAAGGCGGGTATTAGCGGAGTGGCTGAGGGGCACCTGCAATGCCGAGATTAATCCCCTTTTTGTTTTCTTTCGGGTCTATCTCAGCACTGCTGAGTGGAAGAATTTATGTTGGCCTCCTTCCTAGAAGGAGCTGCAGGCTGAGAAGAGAGAATGTGTCATCATATGTCACCTCTCAGGGTGTCTCTGTGGCTGTCTGTCTGTCGCTCTGCCCCTCCCTAGGTCTCTGCCCCTCCCTGTCAATCAGTTCTTCTTTCCCTTTGCTTCTCTGTGCTTTGTTTCTGTGGGCTGAATTCTTATCTTGTACCAGAGTGAGACCACAATAGCTCTGATACTGGAGCCCCAAAAGGTGTTTCTGGTTCCTTCTCCAGTGAGCCTCAGGCCTGGCTTTCAAGACAGGTATTCGGTGACTTGAAGGAAGCTAAGCTGGGCTTTAATCTCACTCTGCCTCTGAGTCCAGAGACTCCGCAGGTTGTCTATGCAGATGTCTTTTGCAAGTGAGCTAATGCTGCGGGAAATATCCCTTGGGGGTCATTTTGAAATCTATCTCTCACAGTGGCCTTCAACATTTTTATTTAAGCTGTGGAGTCACTTTCTGGAAAATAAAATATCATTGATAACCTCACTATGAAAAATGGATAGTAGTGGATGTGCTTTTATTATCCAGGGGTGGGAAAGGATAGAGGATGTCTGGAGTCAGCCCGCTGAGTCTCCCCACCTGGGCACCGTGCACTTCCATTGTGTAGCTTTATTCCTGGACATGTGGCCACATGGCCATACCCTGGAGGATGGAGTGCCTTTGTTACCTTCACACAAATGTACTCTATGGGCTAGCAAAAACTATGACTGGTTCCCAGAAGGCATACTGTTTCCACTATGGCTCTTGAAATCCTGTGGGTTCCCAGAAGGCATACTGTTTCCACTATGGCTCTTGAAATCCTGTGTTTTCTGGTGGTGTCCCACTAAAATTTCACAAAGGAGTTGAACTCTTTCCCTGACCATTAGTTCCCACCACATGCTTGGTACCATTTTTTATATGTGTTTTTTACATTCATTTTCCAGGCTGGTCATCATAAGGATATAATTTTGGATCTTAGATCTTTGATAGCAAGGCTCTTACTATTTCAGAGAAAGATTTTGGCAACAACAACAACAACAAAAATAGTAGTTGTTGGTTATTAACTATTAATCTTTTTGCTTTATCAGTTGGCAGAAAAGGTGAGTTTATCCTGGTATCTTATCTTCCCCAGTATTTCATCTCCCAGCAATGCAGACAGTGCAGGTGTTGTGGAACTAAGAATCAATGTTTTGGAAAATGGCATTTACCCTACAATGGTCATGCCCAAGGTAGAATTCTGGGCTTTGGGCTGTGTGGCTCTAATCCAGAGAACAGAGAGACTATTCCTGGCTCCTTCCTGAGTTGCTTCAACATCCTGCCTAACTGAGCACAGTTATGCTTCATTTACAAGAGAGGTAGTGTTAGCTCCTGTCTCATGTGGTGTTAAATAGAGGTGAGATGTAACCCGTTTTTCTAACAGCACAAAACTCCTTCCTGAAGAGAGTCACCTTGAAGAGAGATGATTTCTTAGGAAGAATCACTCTCTGGGTAGTTAAGTCAGAGAACCATAACACAGAACTCTGAGTTTATATTTGGTGTGCTTTTATTGACTTATTCTGTGGCTTTTTGGAGAATTACATTTCCTCTCTGTTATTGTTAATTGATGAAGTCGCACAGCTTCACTGGGGAATATGACTTATGCTGACAAGTGCTGCATGTGTGTGTGAACACTGGTGTACAGATTTCTATAGATACAAATTGTTCAGTGGTAACTTTTGTGGAGACCCTAGGGAGCCTAAGCTTAACAAAGAAATAACAATCATAGGATTAATTGCTCATCTTACATTCTCACCTATTCCTTTTTCTGCCTTCAGAGTCCCCAGTAAGAAATACCGGTCTATTTAACTGCATTTCCTCTGTTGAATAATCGGCTAATTGATTTATTATAGGCGTGGCCTTTCTGCTTTCTATTCCTTTGCATCCTGCAGTGAATTTTGTTACCTTCTTGGCCCTGTTTATTGCATCCCTATTGTGCAAGAAACTGGAAATTTGGCACTAAGTAGATGGGAAAAAATACATTCTATAGATATCAAAGCTTAGTGGTTAAATATCGGTCTCTTCTGAGGTGGATGGCTCCCAAGACCCTGGTGCTTTTTGAAATATGCTCTAACTAACCTATTTTTCCATGTGAACACAGGGCTCAGTGGATGAAGGTTATTTTCAAGTAGCCCTCAAGGTTAAAGTTGGTTGCTCTTCCAGATGGTTTCTATCTAATTCTTTGGATTATGATATTGAACCACCCTGTGATCAGGACTCCTAGTGCCAAGAATAACAAGAAGTGGAAGCCAGCTACAGTGAGGGCTGCTGCTCTGAGGGCAGGCAGAGATTTAAGGGTCAAGTCCAGACCATATGGTCTATCAAGGCCCTGCTGCAGTAACCCCAGGAAATACAAATCAACTCACAGAACTGCTCATCATCTCTGCTTCCTATTGCATCAGTCACTGGGCCTCCAGAGTCCTCTCTTCTCCTACTCCTTCTTGTACTAATTTTTGCCACAGGTTTCTTTCTGCAGCAGAGGATTCAATTCCAGCTGCTGCTACTTCTAGCAAGTTCCTAAGAAACTTGTTTCAAAATGGCTACGTGGTCAAATGGGACAACAAAGAAGAGGGCTCCTTGGCTTTCCAGTTCAACAGGGAGGTGTTTTCTTTAGCTTAACCTTAAAGCAGTTGACTGAAACATCCATGACTCAGGTACCCTAGAAGAAAAATCAGGTGGAAATGAATTCTCCAATAAAAAAATTTCTGTTTCTGGGTACTTGGCAAGCAAACAAACATGGATCCCAGTATGGGGAAGTCAAAAACAGATCATTTGAGAGAGTAGAGACTTATTTCAGTATCTATTTTCTGTTTTATTTTGTCTTCCTTCATTTTTCCCTTTCTTTTTCTCTCTCTCCCTGCCTCCCTTCTGTTCTTTTTCTGAAGGCAATTACTCTACCTAATGGGTTTCAAATACTTGCTTTCTTTTCAGCAAGAGTATAACAAGGCTAAATGCACTCAACTAAAATACAAGGGGCTGGGGGTGGTAGTTCATGCCTTTAATCATAGCACTCTGGGGACAGGAGTAAAAGGACTGCCAGAGCCCAAGGGTTTGAGACCAGCCTGGGCAACTTGCTAAGACCTTGTTTCTACAGTAAATCATGCACACACAAGCACACATAAAATTAGTCTGGTGTGGTGGCTCACACTTATAGTTCCAGCTACTTGGAAGGCTGAGGTAGAAGGATCACCTGAGCCCAGTAGGTTGAGGCTGCAGTGGCCGTGAGCATTCATTCCAACCTGTTCGACAAATGAGACTCCAACTCAAAAAAATAAATAAAATACAAGTTCTACGGGCAGGAGGAATTAGTATCTGTTTTGTACTATAGTATTCCCAGCATCTAAGACAAGTTTGGTATCTATTAAGTGTTCAACAAATTGACTTCTGAATGACCACATAATGTTTGACAATAAAAACTGAGATTCAGCCGGGCTCGGTGGCTCAGCCTGTAATCCCAGAGCTTTGGGAGGCTAAGGTGATTGGGTTGCCTGAGCCCACGGGTTTGAGACCCGCCTGGTCAACTTGGCGAGACCTCATCTCTACAATAAGTCAAAAATTAGCCGGGCGTGGTAGCGTGCACCTGTAATATTTGGAAGGCTGAAGCGGAAGGATCGCCAGAGCCCAGGAGGTCGAATCTGCGGTGGCCGGGAGCAGCCACTGCACTCCAGTCTGGGCGACAGAATGAGACTCCAACTCAAAAAAAAAAAAAAAAAAGCTGAAATTCTCCTCCAATAATACCCAAAATGTCATATCTGAGGGATCTTGCTTCAGAATCATTTAACCGTGCTGTCGTTTGCTTACCTTTCCCAGAGTCACACTCAACTGCAAGGGCCCATGGTCACAACTGTTTGTTCTCATGCTCTTCCCATCACACCTCTGTGAACATCTTCAGAGCATTTGAAGAGATGCTGTTGGATTCTCATGTGTAGGGTTTCAATAGACCGGAGTCTTGCAAATTCCCACACTCGCATTCCACTTGTGTTCTTTCTCTACAGATGGTGAGGAAATGAGGTGCAAATTGTGTTTGTCCCTGCCATAGCGGCAGAAGAAGAGGCTTAACCTTTAACTATACAAGTCAGTTTTGGTGTGTGTATGTTCAGTTCCCATGTACATGTGCACATGCTTTCCTTCCGCCCTTTTCATTACGTGTTGAAGATTTATATTGCTTTTTCATACTACTTAACTTTTTTTTTTGAGTTGGAGTCTCACTCCTTCACCCAGGCTGGAGTGCAGTGGCATGCATGCTTATGGCCACTCCAGTGTCGACCTTCTGGGCTCCAGCGATCCTTCCACCTCAGCCTTCCAAGTAGCTGGAACTACAGATGCGTGCTACCACGCCCGGCTATTTTTATTTTATCATAGAGATGAGGTCTCGTCAAGTTGCGCATGCTGGTCTCGAACCCACAGGCTCAGGTAATCCACTCGCCTTGGCCTCTCAAAGTGCTGGGATTACAGGTTGAGCCACCGAGCCCGGCTCATACTACTTAACTTTAACACCCAGAAGCAGCATCTACTTGAGGGCAGGGGGCAGATATTGAAATGAGGATTTCATCTCATTAATCGTTTTCATTTTAACAACTGGTAGCTGCATTGGAGCTCTGAGAGGGTGCAACAGTTTGATGCTAAGGAGGGCATTTTTTCTCTTGTTGATTGAGTGTGGTTCTAGCATTAAATACCCACTTATTGAGACTCGAGTCACAAACTCCTCTTGTTTGTGTGGATGCCTGGATGTTTTCCTTTATTAAAACTATTCAGCATGTTTATCACCTCTTTCAGTGCAGACCCCAATAACACACTCGGCAAACCCAGTGCCCCCGCCCCCATGCCTCTCTTCCTCATTCCCAGTGGTGCAGCAACCGCCACAAACCTCCCTCAGCAGAACAGCCTCACAACCCCAGGGAGCACTTGCGGAGCTGACCTTAAAGAGCAATTTCAGTCAGGAATAGAGAGGCTCAATTGTTCATAAACCTGACATTTATTACTTAGAGATTCTTGCTGTAGAGTACAAGCTGCTCTTTAGAATTTTATCAAATAAAGTGCTCCTTTTATCAGCGCCCCACTTTCTCCTCCTGGCTTCCTCCTGCCACTCTCTGCTACCACCTACCTGTAGGCTTTGCATGGGGCAGCAACATCAAACAGAAATTGCTACCCGGAAAACCCATGGCTCCTTGGCAAGGGCCAGGCTGGCGTCCAGAGCAGGTGTGGGCTTTGTTTCCCTTCTTTTATTTAGACAGCAGTTAGTGAGAGAGAAGGTAGATGGTGGTGTTTTTTCCTACTTGAAACGCGTCAGCTTCTATTGGGCATTTTGTAGGTTACCAGGTCAGAGTAATACTTAGAGCAAATTCAGAGCTCCCAAATGGGTAACAAATGGCAGCAACATGCATGAATTGTTTACCAAGTTGGAGAATGAGAGGACTCAGTATACAAGGGGGGGAATCCCAAAAACCTGGAATTTATTTATAAAAAATTATGTACTTATTCTTACAAGTTTAAACATCAGTCACCATCAAAGCACTCACCATTTGGTGCAATACACTTATAGAGACACCTTTTCCACTGTTCAAAACAATTTTTGAACTTATCAATTTTGGTAGCTTTTAGAATTCTGCTGGTTTTTGTTTTGCCTCTTCTACATTGTAAACATTTCCCTCTGAGGACTTTTTTTTTTTTATCAGGGAAACAAAACAGTCGCTAGGAGAAGGTTGGGTGAATAGGGCGGGTGGGACATAGGGGGTCATGCCATTTTTGGTAAAAACACTGCTGAGCACTAAGCATGATGTGGGCAGGGTTGCTTGTAAGTCACCCATCATGAAATGAGCAAACACATTGTAGTGAAAAAATCTCAAAAGAAAAAAAAAATTCACTCAAGTTGAATGCAGCCTCTCACAACACTAGCTGGTACACTGATGCCAATGCGTTCCCAGCACACTTACGTAGCATGGAAACCCTGTACTACAAGAGGTCTACCCTCTAAAATTAATTCTTGTTTTTTGGGGTCGCCCCTTTAGATATATATAGGTATATTGTTTTAATTAACAGGCCTCCAAATTTCAGGGCCCTCAATGCTTCCCATCTTGCATTAATTGGACTCATATTTAAGAGAATGAGTAGTTCAATGGTCTAGAGGCTGGGAGAGGAGTTGAATGAATCACACCACATCTTACTACAAATTATTTGATGGTGACATATATAGATAGCGGGAATGCAGGACAAACCCTTCCTCAGTTCTGAATCATATGAATCATAGATGGTCTTTAGGACTGTTCTATATGCTAAACCTAAGAAAGTGGAGTTGTAGGGAACTGGAAATAGTCTAAATCAGTAAGATAGAAGCCCTTTTAGAGTCTCAAATAGGGTGAGCAGGTAGCTTGTTATAAGAAAGCGCTACATACACTGGCAAGTCAGAACAATATAGAAGCACTATAGATATACCAAAGCATGTAAATATCCCCTCGTTTGACTTTTGACACAGGATCAAACCTTTTTTTGAGAATGAAGCTGCTGACTTGGAACTGGTGTCTTCTAGAATAGACAATATTCAAAAGACATCACTTCTGATTTTAACTTTGGATTTCTTTAAAGTTAATCATGAGGGTGAAGGTTCCTAGTGTGAAGTAATCTGAGTATAAAATACTTCTAGACTTTTATGATTTGTTTTTCTTTCTGTACTACTTTTTTTCCCCATACTTAATTCAGCAGTAGGGTTTTCTCCAACCTATTTTATTGAATTGTTCCAAAATATTCTACATAGTTTTTATAGAAACAGCAATTCTCTTTACATGCTCAGATTATATCAGTGTATGAGGGATTTAGGTAAATTATGTAATTAAGTGAAAAAAAGTCCACCTAACAAGAGCAGATTTGGGAAAAATCACAGTTGACCCTTGAAAAGTGTATAACTTGTCTAGTAGACACATTAGTGTCAGGATAATCCAGAGGGAAATGATTGTCATAGAATAGAAGTTCAGCCCCTGTGTGCGTCAGATTGTATGAGTGACAGAGAGTGGAGAAGGCCAGTCAACTCAGTGTGTCGGTTAAGTGGAAGTTAAGCAGAAATTAGTGGAGAGCTTTTAGGACATGCTTCAGTTGGACTCAAGGTTTCTGAATTTATGTGCTAATATTAGTTATTGACCTCAAACAAATCACATAACCTCTCTGAGCTTCAGTTTATTCATGTGTAAAATGAGGAAATTACTAACTAACCTGGGTGAGCACACACACACACACACACACACACACACACACACACACACACACACAGCACCCAGGGCTCTTTTAATATCAAAGAAACTAATATGTTTGGATGCTCTGGTAACTGTGTATAGTTCGCAAATATAAACTTCTTTTTACTTTGAAATAATTTTAAACTTACAGAAAAATTGCAAGAATAGTACCAAAGCACCTGCTAACCTCATATTCTGGAATGTTTGTGCCCCTCTCCCCAAATTCATTTACTGAAATCCTAATCTCCAATGCATAAATATTAGGACCTGGGGCCTTTGGGGTATTATTAGGTCATGAGGGTGGAGCCCTCATGATGGAATTAGTTCTCTTATAAAAGGGACTCAGGAGACTCCTCTGCCCCTTCTACTATGTGAGGTTACAGGAAAATATTCTGATATGGCCTCATGCCTGAATTTAGGTTATGAATGTTGGGGCAAGAATACCATATACATGATGCGTCCTTCTTTGTGTGTCATGGTAGAAGGTACATGATGTTGGTGTCTCATTATTGATGATGTTAGCAGTAATCACTTGGTTAAGGTGGTATCTGCCAGGACTCTCCTTTATAATGTTACTACTGTTTTTCTTATTGAAATGAGTGAGTAATGCTGGAATGATATTTTGACATGTATCTAAATAACTTACCTTCATCAAATTTTTACTCATTGGTTTACCATCCACTGATGATTTCCACCTAAGTTAATTATTACTGGTATGGTTGCAAAATGGTGATTTTTTTCCCTCTATTTCCACTATTCCTGATACGGTTATTAGTTGATATATTTCTATAAGGAAGACCTTTCCCTTTTCCAACATTTATTTAGTTTTTGCTTATTTGTTAGCTGTTAGTATGAGACTATGGAGTTTTATTTTATTCAATGGGTTATGTGCAGTTTAAGTAATTTATTTCAATGTCCATTTTGTCCTAGATTTGACCAGTTAGTGGCCTATCAGGCTAGCCCTGTGTCTTCTACATGTATTCCCAAAATTCTTTGCACATTCCCTTTTGGGCACAAGATGATATATAGATTCATCTCTGCTTTTTCTTCCTCAGTCCTAAAATCAAGTAAAGTTAAGAGAACCTCATTCTCTTGAGTGGGGTGTGGTATTTTGGAACCAAAATCAGGATGCTAAATGTCTTCAGTACTGCTGGGGCATCACTGATTCTAGAATGCAAAAATATGGAGATCTAAAGAGATTTTTAAAAATTACTTTCTAGAATTTTTTTTTTTACAGTGCTACCATTGTATTCATATTTCTCATTGATGAAAAAGATTGTTACAAATTTGGACTCTGCTTCTACCTAAGTTTAGAATGATAGTCAACTCTACTCTTCCAGTTCTTCTGATAGCTAAGAAGTAAAGATTATCCCCATGACTAAATTCAGGGGCAAGCAGAGTAAGAGGCTGCTCATGTCAGAAATTATGAGGAAGATATAACAGAGAGACCTGTCACAGAGATTTACACATAGAGCCATTATTGATTTTCATGCCTGTGGTATATGATATCAGTAGTTTAGAAATCACACATTAAAGTTAAAAAGTTCCTGGGAGTTCTTCCCCCTTAGTGAATGTTTTGGAAATTAAAAAATGTTACTAGATATTAATATTTATATTTAAAGTTGTACTCAATGACTGCTTTCTGTTTTACTTGTTACTCACCTCTGCCCTCCTCTTGAAGTCGTGTGGCAATTAATAACAGAAACGAGAATGTGGATGAGGGTCAAAGTTCAGTTACAACTTTATTACTTTAGAATTCAAGGTTCTGGCACACAATCATGTTAAGATGCCTCTTAGGCCTCCTGCCACTACCATCAAATTTACATTCTGTGACCTTTCTTGGGAAAAGCTGGGACAGCAAAATGAATACTGGCCTCCCTTATGTCTGCCTTCTGACCAGGGGCTTGTGTCTCACCCCATTGAATGTGTGGAGAAAAGTAAAGGAAGGTTCGAAACTGGAGTCAGAAGGCAGGTATGGGGCCTCCTCAAGCTATGCTGGGTGTGCAGAAGTCCTATAGAGCAAGGAAACATGCTGCCTTGTAGAAAGTGAATTTAGCAGAGCAAAGGAAAAATGCCAGATCATATTTGAGCCTAATTGCCCTTAAAAGTAGCCCAAGGAATGGCAGGTTCTCACTAATCAGTGAAGTCACTTCCCTTTCATTAGGGAAAAGTGTAAGGAAGTAACAGATTTATTTATCCTTCCCTGCTTTCTTCTGCTTAGTGGAACAGAGGTCTCTATGGAAATGCAGGGAGGAATGAAAAAATACGTATTTCTCCTAAATTCTTACTATGTGCTAGATTCTATGTTAAGCTTTACATGTGTTATCTGGTTTAATTTTTGTGACAATCTTATAGACAGTAATATCACCATTTTACAGGTGAAGAACTTGACTCCTGGAGGTTAAGTCATATTTCCATGGCTCGTACGTGGAAAATAATTTCTAAACCCAGGTCTTCTGTCTGTAGAGTCATATGGTTAGTCACTGGTTTTAGGGAATGTTACCAATTTTAGGGAAGACTATCTCCCCAGTAGGCAAGTGAGGTAAGCTAGTGGGGAAAGGCTTATGTGCTGTGTATGCACGTGCTGGGCTGTCATGGGCTGGCTATGCACAGGTTGGGCTGGGGAAAGAAGCGGTGATGGGTGAGAGTGCCTCAAAAGAGGAAGTGTGAATGTAGAACATCACCCCTACTTTCACTTTCCAGTTGGTCTTGACCTCAGGTATATTAAAAGCAAGTGCTCATTTAGAGTTCATGACCACAGATAAACTGCTGATAGTTCTCTCTTTCATTTTCTTGTCATTTGCCCCTTTCTCTTTCGAACACCTCTGTACTGGGACATCAATGCCTTCTGCTAATCAGCTACCCAGCAGTTTACAGAACATCTCAAAGTATTCATTGTAATTTTCTAACAGTGACTGACTTTATTCTTTTGAGTCCTAGAGCTCTGAAGCCCTGATAGTCACCAGGCAAAACAAGCCCTCTGAGACAAGAGGGTTGTTGACTTCAAATTCACAAGTTGATTTATTTAGCACTGGAGTTGTGTGTTTGTGAGCAAAATGAGTTCCCTTTGTGGTAGGATGAGAAATGAGAGAGGAAATGAATTGCTCAGCAGAAGCTTGGAGGACACCAACTTGGAGTGGCCACATTCCTAGGAATGATAGCTCATGTGCCTAGTTAGGCAGTGCTGTGTTAACATGACCAATGGTGTCTCCAAGGCTCTGCCACATGGAAACCTGGAACATTCCAACAGCATGATGTCTGTCTGCTTTTTTTCTTCTTCCTTTTCTTACCCTGTATTAGTCAGTAGCTCCTTTCAGACATTTACAATGCCTGACATCAGACATGGTCATTACATGCATCATGAATAGTATCTCCCTAGAGATGCCCTCAGCTAACTCTTCCCATACTTCTCATTGAAAAGAACATTTTAGGCAGATGTGAGTATAATCCTAATTCTGCCACTTGCTAGCTATGAACTTCAGGAAATTGTTCTGACTACTCTGGATCTCAAATTCTCGTTTATACGACGAGAATAGTACTTTTTTTCTTCGGTGTTGTTAAGTATATTAAGTGATTTTTTAGATGTTAAGACCTAAAATATGTTCTAGTTCTTAGCAGGATACTCTGTAAATTGTATTTAATTACCATGGAAATTATTTACTCAATTGCCTACATTTTGGAGCCCTATTTTGGAGGTGTGGTTTTGATTTCCACATAAGTCATAAATATATCTATTATTTTATTTCTCATGCTACCAAACACAATGTCATATGCAAGAAACACAATGAACATAAATTTTTATAGTAAATGAGTTAATAATCTTGTAGGTGCTTTTCTAGCACTACTGGGAGCAAAATGGCAATGATGACGATGATGATGATATTGACAAAGTATTATGAAGAAAAATGTAAGCCTGAGAATGTCTATGCTTACTGTGTGTCTCTCTTTGTCCTGGCTGCCAAGAAACTCAGTTAACTGAGTTCAGAATACTAACTCTTCATTCCATGATCCTGTTATTTCTCATCTCCTCATCACTTCTTTTGTGACCCCATCACAATGCTTCTACTCAGTGTTTTAATATCGGGAGCATCACCAGTATCAGATTATTTCAAGAATTATGTAGGAAGGTACACCCCTTCACAGATACATAAATAAATCGGGACTATTAAAATACTGCATTCATTTGATTGATTCACACACCTCATGTTTGAACCAAACATCACCCTGGTCAGGGGAACAGGTCATGAGTTGCATTTGGAGCATAGTGATTGGCTGCAACTAGTCTGCCTCAAACAGGGTTTCTTACTTCTTCTAGGATCCTCAAGACAGAGGGTTTGACTTCTTAGCATACCAGTTAGACTGGTGTTTCTGCACTTGCCTAGTAGCTGGACAGACTTTCCTCTGCATACTGCCAGCCACCTGCTGTGTGGCACAGATGTACTGAGGTTTCCTCATTCTAGCTAAAGGGTAGTGCATTCCTCATCAGCATTAGCTATGTTCTGGAGATGTATGGATAGCTATAACTCAACAGTACTCGTATCCATATTGCTGCTTTGTTGTTGGTTATAGTTCTATTTTGATTGTAAAGAACTGTACTATAAAATATTGACATATTACTGACCAGCTGTGTGAGCTAGGACAGATGAGATCAAATTCCATACCTCATTTTACCTAACTGAAAAATGAGTGGATTTTGACTGTATACAGTTCGTATTTCAAAAATGAATCAATGAACCATACAAATCATTCTGTCATTAGAAATATATTAAGATCATTCTTTTATAGATTAAACACAGCAACCCAAATGGCTTTGCTCAAAATTTCTACTTTTAAAGTCTCCTTTTACTTAAGGAGTAAATTAAGGAAGTCCAATATATGGTTCTTGATAGAATCTGAGTTTGAATAAATCAGGTGCAAAATACATGTTTGAGGAAACTGGAGAAATTTGAATATCTACTGAGTATTGGTTGATATGAAAGGGCATTTGTTGATGACATTAAGCATGATGACCCTATTGTGTTTCTGTAGAAAGATCTAATTTTTAAAGATACATTCAGGTATTTGTGGGAGAAACACCATAGTGGTTGTAACTTACTTCAAAATATTTCAGAAAAAAGATGAAGCAAACATGGAAAAATATTAGCTATTGCTAAATCTACATGATGATATACAGGTGTCCATTGTATTTACGTTGAATCACAGGAAATTACCAATAGGAGACCATTTTTTGACCTAAAAACAGCAGTTTTCAATGGTTCAACCTTATGTTGGTCTCTCATTATCTCTCATTATGTATATTCAAGTTTTTAATTAAAAATTTGCCAAGTATCTATTTGCCTATAGAAGAACTTTTAGACACCTTACTTAGTAAGGTACAAAGTTTGTCAAAGTCTGGTTTCTACCTCCACTTTCTCAATATATCTCTGTCCTTCCCATCCACCCCATACCCAGAACACTGTGGATAAAGGTTCAGTGGACATTTCTTGTTTTGAAGCGCTTGATTTTCAGAACCAGCCAAGTCATTTCATTGTCTTTGCTTAAGGTCTTCCTTTTCCCCAGCACATCACACTTCCTTGCACCACTCTGACAGCCACTCACATTCCAAACTCAGCTTATGGTCACATTAATTTTGAAGCCTGTTCCTCTCTCAATCTCTTCCTCCCTTGTCCTCTGTCATTTCTCATCCTCTACCTTAGCAGAATCTTTTCCAGTGCTCATTATGCGTCATTGTGCTTGCTTCTTTTGGCTGTTACTCCCTGATAGAAAAAGTCTCCCAAAGGCAAGAGCAAAAAAGAGTCTCTTACTGTTGGAGGCGGACTGACTTTCTACCTGTTCTCTGTCCAGCAGCTGCACCCCACGTGGCTGGCCTTCCCTCAGTGCAGCAGACACTCAGGGAAGGCACAGGGTCAGACTATAATGGGTGCTTACTGGTTGAATGAATATACAAAGGTTGGTTTAACTCCAGTTAGGCCTTCTTTGCACTTACCATTTGTCTCTCTCTCTCTCTCTCTTCTTCCTTTTTTTTTTTTTTTTTTTTTTTGCCTTCTAGGAAATAAGATTAAAATTGATGGGTACATTGTTGACAAAACCCAAGTCAAGTAGGGGTAAAAGCAAAATCAAAGGTACTTGGGAGTTAAAGGATCATTATTTTTTCCCATTGTGCTCAGTGGAGATAATCTTGGTGGGTTGATGGTTAAGCAATAGATTGTTTGTTTCCTCCTTCCATTTCCATTTTCACTTCCTCCATTGGAAGTTTTCACTGATCACACCACCTGAAATGACTTTTCCCTCACCTGAGACTCATAATGCTTCTGTGTACCCATCACTGCACTATGTAAATAGACAGATGGACATCTATATCTATAGCAATACCTCTTTATAGCATCATCTATCTATCTATGTAAGTGCAATGATGGGTACACATCTATCTAGATATAGATATGTATGTATGTGTATCTAGCTAACTAGCTAATTGAAATAAATGAAGACAATCATATTTTCAACAGCACTTCCCTAGTATAGAGTTCTTGGACCTTACATTTTTTATAATTCAGGAATACATTATGAAAATGAGTGAGAATAAGGGAGAGAGAGACTAAATTAAATGAACTAAAAGTGATTACTTAATTGCTCACTGTGTTGAGTGCTCTGAAATGGATGTACAGGGTGCTGGGGAATGTATCAGTAGGATCCCTGAGACAGACTGGGAGCCAGGAAGAGTATGACCTCTATGAGGGTCTCAAGAAGGTCAAGAGTGAGGGAGAGAGTGGTGACTAGAGTGCTGGCAGGGCCAGATAGTGTAGAATCTTGTGAGGGGCCTGACCTCATGATTTATCATACATACTCATCTCATATCATTCATACTGAATTTTGATGCTATAAATTATTACTCTGGAGCCACAAATCAAGAATGGATATAGGTCAGAAAGGTAGACATTACAGTTAGTCCCAGGAGGAGAAGATTAGTAGCCATGATAACAGTAGTAGAGATGGGAATGGAGAGAAGTGGGCAAATTTGACATTGTTTAGAAAGTGAAATCCACAAGGTCCAGTAGAAAGATTTGCCAATTTCTCAGGAACTTCTCAGGAAGGAATTCTGTCTGTCTGTACACCTATTATCTGTCTCTGTCTGTCTATCATCTATCTATCTGTCTGTCTATCTGTCTATCTATCTCTTTATTTTTCAATCTATTTCCTTATGAAAGCTGTCATTGTGGCACCAATTCTAAAAGCTCTGCCAGCAAGAGGAGAAAAGCCCATCCAAACATACAACGAAACTAATTTTTTAAAAGCATTGAGTAGATTGGGAGCTAAATTCTTTGTAAGGATTTGGATGGAATGCTAACAAATCTCTTACTCAAGACTCCAGAGGATCAACTTCTACAGATTCTTTATTTTCTCTGGATTTTAGTGCAGAATTTCCTTACTATTCAATTCTATGGCAGTGAATTGCGTTTCTCTCCAAGGCTCCTCAACAAACAATTTACAGTGTAAATATATTTGTTGGCATGCAAATCACTCTGCATTATGAGCCTTGATTAATATTATAATGTGTTGATGAAAGCCTGTAAGTGGTTCTTGGAACTAAGGTTTCAGACAAAGATGTGCTGTTTGGGTGCAGAATGTTTGTTGAATATTAGATTAGGGGTTTTTTTTGTTTTGCTTCTCTCTCGAAGTTTTTGTTGTTGTTGTTTTTAAGGGGATGCTTGGTGTGAAGTGGCAACAAACTTCAAAATACACAATTAATTAACATAACCAATCTATCACCCAAACTGCACAAAAACACTCCTCCCTATGCATACATCATGCTTGATCACACCCAAGTCTGCTTTTTTGTCTGTGGGTCCTTTGGTTCAGCTATTTAGCATCTTGTTTATTGCCAACATCCTGTCTCTAGAGAAGTATTGTTTTATAGTATCGTGCGCCCTTTAAATACTGAGTGTGCATGTGGGTTGATTAGACTGTGTATCCAATTCCCCATCTACCCATTGAAATGTGGAGATAGTGTTACTGGGCTTGTATGAATACTGGTTTCTCCTAGTTAAGAGTTATAAGCACTTATGCTGAAACAGAAATGGTAGACTCTCCACTTCGAGCAATTCAAGTATTGACTGACACCTTTCTTTCACACACGTAACTTGAATAAACAACAATTCAATGGAGGGCTCATAGACTCAGAAAATAAGCTGTGATTAAGAGCAGAGGGCTTTGAATGCTGACAGAACTTGGTTAAATTGCAGCTCTAATGCTCAATAGCTGCCTGACCTTAGCCAAGTTCTCCAAGTTTCAATTTCCTCATTTGGAAAATGGGGCTAATAATTTCTATTTCTTGAATTTTGAGTGAAGATTAAATGAGATCATAGATTTAAAGTGCTTTCCTGGATGCTATGTAAATAGAGGCTCTTACCATAAGCAGATAGATCCTCAGCCTCTGGTCCACCAACACAGACAATGAGTTTGGTATTTGACCAAAATCTCCTCAAGGCTTGTGGGTTTTATTTTATCTAATGATCTCTAAATACTTGACTCTTATCCACACCACACTTCTCTAGGTGGATCTAAAGTTTCTGTCAGTGTTTGCAGAACCTTAGAAGCAGACTGAGCATGTCAGAAGCAGTGTTGTCATTACTCTAGGAGTGGGCACCCAGGGCACAAGTAGGTGAACTCAAAACCCAGCCAGAGGCTACAAAAAGTAAAATAAGGAGACAGAATGAAATAAGGAGGCAGATCCAAATTTGGTAAAGGCAGGCAGAATGCAGGTTGAATTTTGGTCAAAAATAGACACTGAGCCATGATCACGTTTTGTTCCTTACCTTATGACCCCCCAACAAAGTGATATCACTTGAGAATATTCTATTCTCTATCTTCCAAAAAATTTGTGATTGGCAAAAGCCTCTGGGTAAATTAAGTTACCTATAAAATGAATGTGTATTATCTACTCAGAGTATAAGAAATATACTGTGTTAATACCCATAAAGCAGACCTGAAATGCCTTTGGTGAGAGGGTAGGGTAAAATTTATAAAGAATGTTCTGTATGGCCAAGGTAAGTATTTGTCAGTAGGTCAGGATTTTTGTTTCAGTAGGTCAACATCTCTTAGTTTTCTTTTCTCATTAAAATATTGTACATGGATTTGTACAGAATATTCAAACTCATTGCTAGACAAATAGGTATGTATGCATAAACGAAATTCAATAAAATTATCTTCAGACCTCCAGTCTTTCCTTTCCCTCCTCATTCTTGACTTGCTGCTATTTTGTTGAGAATGTGGCTGCCATCGAAAGACAGTGTGCACACATCCTTGCCCCTACATCTACCAAGCCAGGTACTTTGCCTTTCTTTCTTTTGGGATGGATGGTCACCTCAGTTTTTGTCATAGGCTGAGTCCTCCAGCCGGATTCTGTCTCCTGTCTACTGTGGTTTTCCCTTCCTGCATCATCAATTTTCTTTCTCTGTCAGATTGTTCCCATCAGTAGACACACATGTGCTATTAATTCCCATCTTTAAAAACCTTATCTGACCTCATAACAATCTTCTAACTACCACTCTGTTTCTTAGCACCACATTATAGTAAAAGTCCTAATGATAATTTTCTATATTCATTGTTTTCAATGCCTTTCATCTAATTTTCTCTTAAACTTACCCAGATCAGGCTTCCATATTGTATTAGTCTGCTCAGGCTGCTATAACAAAATACCATAGACTGAGTAGCTTTCTTAGTCAGCTTTTTTGTTGCTATAATTGAATACCTGAGACAGTAATTTATAAAGAAAAGAGATGTATTTCTTATAGTTCTTGAGACTGGAAAGTCCAAAACCTGGCAGCTACATCTGGTCAGCTTCTGGTAAGGGCTTCTTTCGATATCATAACATGAAGGTAGGCATCATAGTGTGACAAGGGGCACTGAGAACGAAACTGGCTTTAATAACAAACACACTGTTGTGATAACTAACCCACTCCCACTCTCAAGATAACTCATTAACTCACAAATGGATTAATTCATTTATGAGAACAGAGTCCTCATGATGTATCACCTCTCAAAGGCTCCACTTCCTAATGTCATTACATTGGGGATTAAGTTTCAACATAAGTTTTGGGGGGAGCAAATTTTCAAACCACAGCCTTAAACAACAGAAATATATTTCG
Organism: Carlito syrichta; assembly: GCF_000164805.1. NCBI lineage: Eukaryota > Metazoa > Chordata > Mammalia > Primates > Tarsiidae > Carlito > Carlito syrichta. Next base: position 158,057 of record NW_007233893.1, on the reverse strand, counting down.
AACAGTTTTGGAAGCGAGAAGTCAGATCAAAATGCTGGTTCATTCCGTTCTGTGAGGGTTCTCTTCCTAGCTTACTGATGCCACCATCTTGTGTCCCCATATGAAGGTGAGAGAGAGCAATGTCTCTGGTGTCTCCTCTTGAAAGGGCATGAATTTCATCATGAAGACCCTACCCTCATTACCTCATCTAACCCTAATTACCTTGCAAAGGCCTCCATCTCCAAATTCTATCAGATTGGTGGCTAAGGTTTCAACATATAAATTTTAGAGAACACAAATATTTAATCTGCAATAAATACCTATTATTTTACCAAAATTTCTTTTTATAATGACCTTTTACCCTAGAAAATTTAATGATCAAAGTAGGCATCACTACTCCTTTTTAAAGACTATTTCTTCACTCAGCCTGGGGAGCATCTACCACAATCCCCTGCTTTATTTATGAATGTTTTTCTTTCACTGAATTCTTATCTTCCAACACCTAAACATTGGAGTTCTCAGAGCTCAGTTTGGATTCCCTTAGTTCTCTCTGCTGGTCCCATAGGTGACCTCATTCAGTTTAATGAGGTTTTAATACCATCTATATGCTAAGGACATCCACATTTATATATTTAGCCTTGAACTATCTCCTGAAATTCAAACTTGTATGTTCAATTGCCTACATGACATCTCTGTTTAAATGTCTAACAGGTTTTCCAAACTTAGCTTGTCAAAAACTAACCTTGAGGTCTTTAGATTGTCACACCTCTACCACCCACTCAAACACCCTGCCAACCTGCTCCTCCTTCAGACTTTCCTATCTCCTTGGATGACAATTTTACTCATATCACTCAGGCCAAAAATCCTAGTTTTATCTTTGACTCTTCTTTTACATCTTATACCTTGTCATAGTCCGTTCAGGCTGATATAAGGTACCACAGACTGGAAAGCTTATAAAACAAAAGAAATGTATTTTTCACAGTCCTGGAGGCTGGAAGTCCAAGATCAGGGTGCCAGTGTAATAGGGTTCTGGTGAAGGCCCATTTCTGAGTGTAGACTGCTGTCTTATTATAACCTTACATGGTATAAAGAGAGTAAGAGGGCTGTCTGGGGTTGCTGGTATAAAGACACTAATCCCATTCAGGGGAGCTTCATCCTCATGACCTAACCACCTCTCAAAGACCCCACCTCTTAATACCATCACACTGGGGGAGGTTAGGATTTCAATATATGAGGGGGGGGGTCGCAAACATTCGGTCCACAGAACACCCAATATCTAACACATCAACAGGTCCTACCAGTTCTACCTTCAAAATATACCCAAAATATACCTTTGTGCTCTGAGCTCCTTCATCTCAACTAGACAGATCCAGGTACCCAGTCTCTTTCCTGAAGTGTGTGGTCATCTCCTACCGGTCTTCTTGCTTGTATTCCCCTTCGGCATATAGTCCCTTATCAGAACAGGAAAAGCAATCCTGTTAAAACATAGAGCAGCACGTTTCTTCTCTATTCAGAATCTTCCAATAGCTTTCCATTTTCGTCAGAGTGAAAACCAAAGTCCTAAGAACAGGCTACTGAGCCCTGTAGGCTCCTCCCTCTCACTCCTCTTATGCCCCCCTCCCTCTCCCTAGCACTCACTCTTCTTCAGCCACAAAGGCCACTGCATTTTCCAAGCACAGTTCAAATGCAGGGCCCTTGCTTCACCCTCTGTTCTATTTCCCTACTTTTTTTCTTCAGAGTACCATAACTTAATTTTTAAAAATTTATTTTAAAGATGTGGGGTACAATGCAGCATTAGGTATACAAAATGGTCGTTGTACAGGTCAAGTTTGGGCCTCACTTTGGTCCCCACTTCACCTGGTTTGAGATTAGGTATCCTTATAGATGAAGTGTTCCCCACCCTCACTCCCAGGCAGTTTCCCATTACTGCCAATCCCTTTCTTATAGTGTTATGATAATTGCTCATGGTTCACTTATGAGTGAGAACATGTGGTACTCAGTTCTTTGTTTCTATAATAGATCACTGAGTATTATAGATTCTAAATCCATCCAAGTTGCTGTGAGGTACATAATTTTGTTCTTCTTTATGGCTGCATAATATTATCTAACGCCCCACTAGAAGACAAGCTCTACAAAGCCAGGCACTTTTTTAGGGTAATCACTGTATCTCTAGCCCCTAGTACAGCACCTCACAGAGAGCAGGCATTTAATAAATATTTGTGAGTGAATCAGAGTGTAGAAAAAGAGAAAGATGCAGTGAGCCAAACAGGATTCCATAAAACCAGATGGAAGCAAGGTCAATATGGCTAAATGAAATACACTGAATTCCAAAACTTGTGTTAGCCTGTGTTTTAACAATTCTCTAAAGCATCAAACCCATTCTAAAACCAATCTGTTATGATAACTTTTCAGAAGAATCATTGTTGAATAATCCCAGGTTCGCTTTTGCTTTCAAACCCTTTCTTCCCAAAAAGGCAGGCAGTTGGAAGATAAAAAAACATAATAGAATGACTAAATTAGAAGAATATGTTGTTTTAGTAAGGTCAGTATTTGGTGTAGGATGACACAAACTCTTTTAAGCACTTGCTTGCTAAACTCATTGAAATATTATTACAAAGTTGGGCAATATGGCTGAGGCAGGAGGATTGCTTGAACCCAGGAGTTCTAGACCAGACTGTACAATGTAGTGAAAGTCAGTGTCTCGATCTCTCTCTCTCTCTCTCTCTCTCTCTCCCTTCACATACACACACAATGTCACCAAAGCATACTGTATCTTTCATTAACCTGTCTGGAATCTACTTCAGAAAACACATTTTTCTTAACAAAACATACCTTTTTATTCTCTAGGTTGATAATTATCTTTCTATCTGTTTATAATTTTCCTTCCCTTCTAGAGTCCTGTCCTCTGAAATTTGGTTGGTTTTTCACCCGAGTCACTGAGTAAAAGCTGTTGTCAAACATAGAAATTCTAAGCCCAGCAGAAGATACTCTAGGTTGATTCCACTTAACTACATCATCTTCCAGGAGCCTCCTTTTGGTTGCAAGGTTTACTGTGACTGGAAGTGATTTCCTTAGATTGCTAGAGCTACTGAGAATCCTCTGTATTGGGATCCTATTTGACAAAAAGCTGCAATGGTTTTGGAAACAATGCCAGCAATAAAGTTTCTATAACTGGGTCCATCTTTCCTTTACATCTTTTTCTTTTTCATTGTCTCAGAAGAATCTGTCACTCTTCTTTGACCAAACTGGCCCACCTAAACCTACTTATTCCCAACTGCACACCTTTGTTCACACGTTTCACAGTTTCTGCAGTACCTTTTGACTTCTTTTCTGCCTCTTTAAATCCCAGGTCTAGCTCAATTTCTTTATCAATTTGTCTTGAATGCCAACTCATATTCATCGCTTTTCAAATCATTCTTAAAAGTGAGACTTTCACTTTGGATCTTCATCCTATTCTGTCTTGCCCTTCTATTGTATTATTATCAGCACAATTATAATATTAGCTAATAACTTCAGCTACCATTATTATCTAATATGCACCTTGCTTATCTCATTTAATCCTCGTAGCAATTTGAGGCAGGACTTAATGTTGTTACCATTTTATAAATAAGAAAACTGAGGCTTAGAGAACTTCTTCAAGGCCACACAGTCAGCAAACAACAGAACAGATCATCATTCTTGGTTCTGGAAGCTTCCGAGGTCTTTGTTCTCACCATAGTGCTTGAGCTCCTCTTGCCCTTGAAGGACAGTTCTTCATCTCATGCTTTTTTCTTTATTTCTCTGAGGGATAAGCATATGGGAAAGTCCTTAACACACACTCATGAATCAAAAATGTCAGGAGCCTACTTCTGCAATGCTATTTATTACTGAAGTAATGCTACTGGCTAGTAGGATTTGTTTTGTGGTCTTCCTGTTCATGTCTAACTGCCACCTAACAGTGATATCAGTCAGAAGAAGGTTCTGTAGGTTTCTCTTTTTTGGATCAGTGTTACTGAGATGAGTTACAAAAGGGTTGCTTATTCAGCTCTGTTTTGCAGGAAAGACCTAATCCCAATTTCTGGCTGTTTCTATCTATTCAACCCTATCAGCTATGCCGGGGAGGCAGTACAGCCTAACGGAAACAACTTAACCTTTGTGGAGTTAGACAGAGCTGGGTTTTTAGACCTTGAGCAAACAACTTAACCCCTGAGAGGTAGAGGTGGGTAGGAGGGAGCAAATATAAATGCAAATGAGAAATGGTAACTACTCACAGAGCTGTTTGGGAAATTAAATGGGATTGAGATAGCATGTACAAATCCTTTTACATGGCCTAGCTCATGAGTGGTGTTCTGTATTTACCCTCACTTTGGTTAAAAAAGAAAAGAAAAGAAAAGATCTTTCACAAATCCTTCAAAGAATGGTGAACAGAAGTCTCAAGGTCTGACCTTTATCAGCAGCAACTTTGTCTGGTGTATGACAGAGAGTCCTGTAAAACATCACATTTCTCTTTGTTTGCTTCCTAGAGCCAGGAAATTTGGGGTTGATAAGACAAGGGAATTTCTGTTAGTTAAAAACCAGTTGGGTGCAATGACTCACACCTGTAATCCCAGCACTTTGGGAAGTCGAGGTGGGAGGATTGCTTGAGCCCAGGGGATCCTGACCAGCCTGAGCAACATAGTGAGACCTTAATCTCTACAAAATAAATGAATAATTAAATAGATAAATAAAAAAAAATTAGCCAGGTATAGTAGATCGCAGCTGTAGTCCTAGCTGTTCAGGAGGCTGAGGTGGGAGGATCACTTAAGTCCAGAAGTTCGAGGTTGCAGTAGCTGTGATTATGCCACTGTGCTCCAGACTGGGCTACAGAATGAGACCCTTTCTCAAAAATAAATAAATAAATAAAGTCTTCCAGAAGAGTTCAAAGAGTCCGGGTAAATCTGGAAGTGCCGGGCCTCCACAGACCCTCAAAACAGAGCCATTCTTGCTGGGGTTGTGCAGCTGTAGACCCGGGCCAAACCACCATCATCTGCAGGCTCCCTTGGAGTGGTAGCTGACAGCCAGTATCACTGCCTTTTGCACAGTCTATCTCTCAGAGTAGAAGCTTGAAGGCAGGAGGGTCCTTCCTGAATGCTTCTGTTACCATATTTCTGCTCTGAGTACAGTTCTACCCCAGCCATAGAGCCCTTTAGTTGACCTTGAACGCCTACCCTGAATCTCACAGAAGCTGCTTCCACCTGGCCTGACACCCGCCTCCTTAATTACCCCACAGTCGCACATTCAAGGTGAGATGGCTCTGGAGACTGCACCACCTTTAAGAGCGAGGGAAGCGGTTGGGAAGATGGAGAAAAACCCTCAAGAAAGAGAGAACACTTAAGACCATTGTCCTTTTCTTTTCTTTTTTCAAGACAGCAGTGCCTTTTGCAGCACTTTTAAATGGTTGCCAGGGAAACAGAGCAAGGGAGAGGAGAAAGGTTACAGAGATACTGGATAAAGCTAATGCACTTTTTAAAAACATGAACTGACAAGTGCTTAAGACTCTGGAGTTTCTGGTAACATCTCATTTTCAAAGTTTCCTTTCAGAGCCTCAAGTACCTTGATATCATTATTAACAATATTTTAATCGTGTATGAACTATAATTTAGCTCCATGAAAGACTTATGCTGAAGAGTTTTATGAAGCATGACCTTGTGAGTCAACCCTTATGGGGTACTCGGAAAGAAATGGCTGATGTGCTGGGCCACAGGTCCAGAGACCTTGGCATAAAGGAGTTTACCCTGACTAAATCATCCCTGGTTGCCTCTCCCTGGCAGTGGGCGATCACTAAATACAGTCAAGTGCCTTGAAGTCTACTGTGTGTGAGAAGGTGTGTGTGGCTGTGTCAGTGTGTCAATGACTGGTGTAAATAAATGACGTGTGTGGGCACCAGCCAGTTTGCCAAGGATATTTCTCCAGGTTTTGGTACCCAGTGAGCCACTGGCACTGCCACATACTGAATTATTTATGTGGACTCATTCATTTCAGTGAGCATGCTCATGAATTTTAGTTCAAAGGTAATTTTGCCATCGTGGTGTCCAGTGAGAATTTATAACTCCTGTTCTCTGGAGTATTGTCCACTTTATATTTTCTGTGTCCCCTCAGCACTTATTTGCTCAATTTGTACTGTATTAATTTGCACATGATGTATTATCTCGGGTTCTTAAACCTCTATGTATTTCCTGGTGGAATCCTGTGCCTGGCTCTCCCCAGCAAGGCCTAATGCAGGTTAACTTTTAGTCAATGAACAACAGATGTTTGATGCTTACTACATGCCATCTACACACCTCTTATTGCTTTTTCAATAACAGGCAAAAGAGAATCTACTTAACTGATTAGCACTGGAATCTTCCATCCACCCCTTTGCATCAGTGCTCACAGCAGCTTGGCTAGTATCAGCAGTGGCTGGGGGTAAAGATAAAGTTTGAAATGAGCCAAGACCAAATCCTCAGGAGAGGGCTGAGTCTAGTTACTAGGAAGAACCAGTGGAAGAGACTGGAAATAGATACTGAAACAATGTCCTATGATTTTAAAGCAGGAAGGAAAAAGCAACAAAACAAAAGTAACAAAGGGGAAACTTACTGACTGCTAGAAAAACTCCAGCTACAATTTATGGGTTGTTTTCTGGACAATAACGTGCATAAAAATTGGGTCTGGAGTCCTCTGAATTGGCACAGAGAGTTTAAATGAATTGTCCAGAATCAGTGGAGTACATCTTTTTTGTCGCTTAATTCTTTGTTTTTGCTCTACTATCTGTGCATAAGCCATGATATATTTTAAAAAGGTAGTGAATACTAACTATAGGCAGAATTGGCAAATGAGGCTTTGGTACCCAGACCAAGTAGATAATAAACTTCAAGGATTGCTTAGCATGAGGTGGTTAGAATAGGTACACATGATACAAAGCACTATATTATATACAAGATACAGCGTGCTGTGAAGACCTTCTGCCTGGGACAACAGTCTTCTCACATTCTCTTGTCTCCTAGAATATAAGACAAATTTGTGGCAAGACTGAAGTGAATAGAGACATTTTGTGCCCCTGTATATCACATAGGTGCTACTGTGATATAATGGGAAACTTTTAAGGCTGCTTTTAAAATGAGCATATAGGGATACCTCAGTGGAAAGCAATTATAATTTAACCTTAGGAAATCATCCCCCTGTTCTGAGAAATGCGAAGTGAAATGTTAGACCAGCATGATTGATTAATCTGTGTTTTATTCTGGGTTCTAATATAGAAGTTTTGTTTTTCCTTTGGATTCCAGGAAGAGAATATCTTATATTCTTCCAATCTGATCAAGGAGATGAATGAGAATGATATTGCATTTTGAAAAACATTTTCAGGACACAAAATTTCATAATCTCACTAATTACTTTTGTCTACTTTCCAAAAATATTTTCAGGCAGAAAGTTCTTCTGTCTCTGATCTGATCTGATGTTCTCCCCATACTCTTACCTCTTGGAGGTCTTCTGAGAAAGATGTGAAAAGATTGTTAGTAGGATGGAGTAGGAAACTGCTTTATTTTTGGCTGTTACAGTTTCCAACACATCTCAGGGCAGAAATCTGGCAGGGTTGAAGTGGGGTATGCAGTCTTCTTCCTTACTTCCTTTTGAATCCAAATCTCAAGTATGCACCATTTTCCATATATTTCAGTAAATGGAAGTAATAATAAGCATTATCAAGCACGGAGAAGGAGGGCGTCCAAGAAAAAGACCTTGGCTCATCTTACCATTTGCTGAACATAAAGTGGAAGAGAAAAGTCCATTCAAGTGCATGACATTTTTAATGCCCTGGAATCCTGCCTGCTAAGAACATGGCCCCATCATCTGATCAATCACTTTGATGACATCATTTATCTTGGGAGTATATAAGAATCCGAGAAGAAAACAGAAGGAGGAGTGGCCAGAGGGCAAATTTGGGGGAAAAAAAATGTTTACTGTGACATAATTTACCTACAATTCTGACCGAACCAATTTTGGATTAATGATAGAAATAAGTATCTTAACATATTATATTACGGTATAATTGCACTTTAATCTTTTTTTTTTTTTTTTTTAGTTGGAGTCTCACTCTGTTGCCCAGGCTGGAGTGCAGTGGCATGCTCATGGCCACCCCAGTGCCAACCTGCTGGGCTCCAGTGATCCTTCCACGCCTCAGCCTTCCAAGTAGCTAGAACTACAGGCACACGCTACCACACCCAGCTAATTTTTCATTTATTGTAGAAACGAAGTCTCACCAAGTTGTCTGGGCTGGTCTCGAACCCAGGGGCTCAGGCAATCCACTTGCCTTGGCCTCCCAAAGTGCTGGAATTACAGGCTAAGCCACTGAGCCTGGCCTATACTTTAATATTTTGAAGAAGTTGTTATGTGTGTGTGTGTGTGTGTGTGTGTGTGTGTGTGTGTGTGTAATATGTAAAATATGTAAATATATAATATATTATTAAAAGTATATAAAGTATATGACTGTGAATCATCACAACTTTTATATTAGTAGTATTTTAGTTGCCTTGGGCTGCTGTGCCAAAAATATCACAGACAGAGTGGCTTAAATAACACACTTATTGCTCCCAGTTTTGGAAGCTGCAAAATCCAAGATCAAGCTGCTGTCAGATCCCATGTCTGGTGAAGACCCACTTCCTGGCTTGTAGTCTGCTACCTTCTGACTGTGTGCTCACATGACTGAGAAACTGATCTCTCAGTCTCTCTCTCTTCTTAAAAGAAGACTAAACCCAACCTGGGTAGTTCATGCTCATGACTACCTAAACCTGATAAATCTCCCAAAGGCCCCACCTAAAGCCACCTTATTGGTGCTTAGGGTTGCCACATATGAATTTGAGGGAGACACAAACCTGCAGTCCATAACAACTCATAAGACTACTATCATTTATCTGCAATGATCTGGTAGGATCTGTGTCATACGGATAGTAGTCTGGTAGCCACCACATCATTAGAATCATAGCATTCACTAAAGCAAGACATTTTTAAATGATTACAATAACATAATTTTTTTAAAGTGAATGATCATCTTAAAACATATTTAGAACAAAGCTATTGTCCAGATGCCTTTAGTGATTAGAGTTAGAATTATAATATTATAATGACTTACGTCAGGGGTTGCCAACCCCCCAGACCACAAACTGGTACCAGTCCATGACCTGTTAGGAACTGGGTCGCACAGCAAAAGACAAGCAGCAGGTGAGCAGGCAAAGCTTTACCTGTATATACAGCCTCTCCCCATTGCTTGGATTACTGCCTGAACTCCGCCTCCTGTCAGATCAGCTGCAGCATTAGATTCTCATAGGAGCACAAACCCTAATGACTGATGATCTGAGGTGGAACTGAGGTGATGACGCTACTGTTGAGGAGCAGTTGCAAATACAGATTGATATTAACACTGAGGTTTGACTGTACAGCTCCTGCCCCCACCCCATCTGTGGAAAAATTGTCTTCTATGAAACCGATTTCTGATGCCAAAAAGGTTGGGGATTGCTGATTTATATTATAAAGAGGAAAGAACATTTTTTGAATGACGTCACTGTCTTTGGCACTATATTAAGAGCCTTACAACGTTTCTTCATTTAACTCTGACAACAGTTTTAAGTGGATGGAACCACTATTCTTTTTTTTTTTTTTTTAGTTGGAGTCTCACTCTGTTGCCCAGGCTGGAGTGACCTGTTGGGCTCCAGTGATCCTTCCACCTCAGCCTTCCAAGCAGCTGGAACTACAAGTGCATGCTACCACATGCAGCTAATTTTGTATTTATTGTAGAGACGAGGTCTTGCCAAGTTGCCCGGGCTGGTCTCGAACCCACAGGCTCAGGCAATCCACTCGCCTCGGCCTCCCAAAGTGCTGGGATTATGGGCTGAGCCACTGAGCCTGACCAGACTACTATTCTTTTGTGGAAGAAGAAATTCAGTCATACTGCTCAGTGTACACAAGTGACAGTGTTGGGAGTTGAACTCGTCTTTATAACTCCAAGGATTATACTCTGGTAATATCCTGAAGCATCAAAAGTGTTTTCAAAGTTTTAACCTAGGCGTGCTAATAAAAAATCAGGTATTGTCAGTTTTTCTTTAAGAAACTTGCCCATAGCAGGTCTTTCTGCCATGAATCTTCCCTTTTCCTTCTCTTTTTCTTGCTAATAAACTCTGTTTTAAAACTTTAAAAAAAATCAGGTATCTGGGGGAGGAAATTGGTTTACCAATGAGGATGTTCAATCTACCTCTGAGGTGCCTGATTATGGGGCATACAAATGTCAGAAGACAGAGATACTGAATTGCAGTCTGGCTGTGTCTGTTCACCTCAACGTCAGAGTCTTCGGAACATATGTGAATGCATAAGATAGGTTAAGTTCTGTAAGACTCCGGATATAGTGGATTGCATACAGCAGAGGTTTCCTTAGGTAGTGCTAATTATGAGGAATATAGACACCAGAAAAGGTCAGGCATACAGTATTATGCACTCTCTATTCCCCCTGCTGGCACCCAGTGGATATTAGATTTGAATCTTTGGGCTTCATATCATATTGTCTCTCCATCACACTGCCTTTCAAGTGAACAGCTTTAGAGTATCATGTGCTACGTATCATTATATCTCAAATACCTGGCATATTGTCTGGCACAAAGTAAACAATTAACAAGTGTTTGCTGAAAAAATGAACAAACAAAGGAATCAATAACTACCTTGGAATAAACACAAATCCTTGGTTGACAACTTCCCTGGAAATGTTGTAGTTTAGTATGGTGTTCTTGCTTCCATAACACCTCCCCTTCATAGCCCTTATTTATTTTTAAAAATTAAATGACATGAAAATTAATTTTATTTTGAGAATATTTTTAAAAAGTTATGGCCCCACAGAGATATTCTGGCATATTATGAAGCAAACTTTGGGAATCACTGACCTAGATACAGCAGCAAGGTGATAGGTGCTACATAAATATAATAAATAATACTGAGAGGGCTCCCCAGGCCTTTCTTTCCTACCAGTGCAGATGGTACAGAAATAGTCCGAAGGAACATTGAAGAATGTCTCAAGGAAGAATAACTTAACACCTTGGGCTGCTTTTTCTACCCATATTCAAGTTGTTTTATTTAATATGAGATCCATTCATTCAGCAAATATACACTAATGGAATGTGTGTATTTATGATATGTCAGGCACAAGATGTGGCTCAGGAAAAGTAACAGTGAACCAAGCATACCTGGCCTCCACTGTTTGCATTGAACCTATAGCCAAGGGGCAGGGAAGAAACAGGCTCGTTAGGAGAACACATAAATAGGTACATCATGGATATGTTACTGCTCTTTTCTCTTCTTTAGTTAAAATGCAAGTAGTACAAATAAGTCTGTTCTACAGTTAGTATCTTTCCCTGACACTTATCCTTTGACACATGCTTCTCTCCTGTCTTTCCACACCCTCTGACTCTTCTAAGAACGATGCAAATTTGGGACTGACAGGTTATATTCAGACACTGATGGGTTTATTTTTCTTTTTTTGAGGAAGGGAAGAAATAAACAAAAATTAAGTTAAAACGTCAGCCTTATTTATGATTGTATCTCTGTAGTAGAAGTTCAATCTGTTTGTTGAAATAAGTTGAAGAAGCAAAAAAGAAACCAAGTGACTGATGTGTACCAAAAGTCAATAACAATGGTGATGGGTAAGAATTTTGATTTTGAATGTCCTTTGAGACTTAATTGATGATTATGGTGATGATGGTGGTGGTAAGCTAGCTTTGGGCGCTGCTACACTTGATAGATGATCATTCAAAAGTTCAGAAAATAATATAACAAACACACATTTTTGTCCTCATCTTCCCTTTTCAATCTTATCACATAACTATCTTCCCTTGACTCTGTCCCAACATACACAAATGCATATTTTATCATCTGGCTATCAGCTGGTGGGATTTTCCAGGAGATAATTATTAGGCTGGTATCATATCCCACCCATGGAATTTTCTGCATCTGCAGCAGCACTTTTTTTCCCTAAAAAAAAGCTTGTTGATTGGTGCCTGTGGGTAGTTCTTTTTTCAAATATCACAGCTGTTTATAAAGTTAATTCCAGAATACTAGTGTAGGGGAAAAAAAGAACTTTTTTCTTTTACCCTCTTAGACTTATTGCCTGGGATCTGGAAAATTAGACCGACAAAAGGCAGACTTACAAGAAAAAAAATACAAATTTTATTTGCAAATGCAGCATGCAAACACATGGAAGAAACTCAGTGATAAGTGACAAAGGGGTGCTTAGAACTTGGGCTTATATAGCATCTTAACAAAGAACAACACACCTTTGTCAAAAAGTGACAAGACAGAGGAAAGGGGGTCTAGGCTTTCCTGGATGAAAACTGTGGAGAGGTAAATATATGGGAAAATTGAATGAAAAAGGATATTTCAGTAAGATTTGTTATGTAGAGTCAGCTGAGTCCTATTTCAGGGCTGATAAGAGCCTAGAGTTATCTCAGGTGATTATGAGTCTAAGCCTGCTTTTAGACAAATGTGGGAGGGGGAGGGGAGCTTTTTTGCCATCTGCTACTTCTCAATTGTCTTCAGCTCAAAATAATCCTTATGCCCAAAAGGCACATTTTGGTGTGGCATATTTTGATCCCCTTCATTAGTAACCCTTCTTGACATTTTCACCTTTCTGAGAGTTTATAATACAAGATTGAATGTACCACATGCTACTATAGTTTTTGTTTATTTTTTAATTAATGTAAAATAGCTGACTCAACTACAAAATAATGAAGAGACTTAAAACAGACCACTCTCAATAAGAGATACATCTGGTATTTTAAAAACACTGCAGACAGTAAACAACTATAGTATGACAAATTGAGCTCTTAATCTATCGAAAACATTGAGCGCTGTCTCCTTACATATAAGCCGGGGTGGGAGGCACAGCCCAAGCTGAGGGCCTTAATAGGATGGTGGAGCACAGCTGATACATTTTTCTGTACAGAGCATACTTTCGAGTTGCAATTTTTGTGGGCTGGGAACATTCTTTGCAGAATTAGCTATTCAAAGTACTCTTTGGGGACCTAATATGGAAAATAAAATGGAAAGTTTACATTAGTGGAAGGTGTATGCACTTGTGTATATGAGTTAGGCGGGCTGTTTTAACCTCTCAGACCACAGAATATGTCTACTCTTCAACAGACAAGCTTGTAACTCTCTGAGACTTAGGAATTTTCTGGTCCTAAGCATGTTGAAGTGGCATCACACACTTAAAATCACATTCACTAGAAAAGTGGCAAAATTAACCCAATATTTAAAAAATCTGACTTTAGCAGGAACTTTGACATAAAAGATTTATTTATTTTTTCTTTGTTTAGAAAGGAGTTACAAGTTATTTGGATTCGCATTTACTATGAGGTGTTAAGCCCCACTGACATGGTGTGCTATAAAAGAATGGACATGGATTTTGAGATTTGGATCTTCACTAATTCTTCATTATTCATACAGATAATGTGCTTGACTTCTCAGCCAGTCTTCTTTGAAGTGAGAATGGTAACGCTTAACACCCCAGCACCATACCTGCCCAACACCTAGTACATACTCTCTACTTCTTAATTTTGTCCAGTATAGAATTATTTAGGTATCCTACGGGTTGTATGATAAGGGTCTGATTGATACTGAGTAATAAGATGAGGGAAAAGAAGCAGTAAAAGACTGAGGGAAATGTCTATAATGAAATATAAGAAAGCTCCTCAACTACAGCCTGAGCATAGAGATAATGGCTTTGGTCCAACAAATGCCACACCATTTCTACCTTTCCTTGGCAATCATTTTTTGATGCCTAATTCTCTTTTCTTCTTTCACATTTTATCTAATCCTGTGGCATCTCATAGTTTATTTTAAGTCTATATCAGAATAAGGAATAAGCTTGTTTTATTGCCATTTAAAATGAACAGGGGCCTTTTTGATCCAGTAATTTTACTTAAGAAAAATTTTCATGAAGAAATAGCTCAAAAGTAGGAGGAAGGTCTCTCTACACATTATGATTTTTAATTGGAAAAAAGTAAAAGTCAGCAATATGGGAATAGCTAAACAAATTATTCTATATTCATTTAAGGAATTATTTTAAATAAAAATTATAAAGAACATATAGTGTCATGCAATTTATTGTGGCAGAGTAATTGGTAAAAATGGAAACTGTACATTTTTTCTTATGCTCTAGCTATATAATTATTAACATTAACATATCAACAAATATTAACACATATGAGATCTCACAAAGTACACAGTATGTTAAAAAGGTGGGACTTTGTAATTTTTAATTTTTATTGCCTTTATGATTGCTATTATATTCGTGAAACAGCAAAAATTCAGGGGAATAAGTGCCCTGAGTATGACGGGACACAAAATTGCCATCCAGGCAATAAACTCTGCCCTTGAAAAATTAATATGGTATAAATCTATTTCTTTTGAATCTTTTTTTGCTATGCTCTCTATTCTTATTTTTACAAATGTTCACCTCCTTGCAAACCACTAACCTACACTCACTGAAGAATTTGGAAACTGGGCAAGTATGCTATTTTGTTTCGGTCACACCTCCATCCAGGTGACATAAGCATCCACATGGAAATAATTCAACATCTTGATTTGAGATGTTTCCTTCATCTCCAAGGAACAAAATTCATTTCACTTTCATCACTCATATTCAATAACCACAAACTGAACATTTCATCATCAGGAAATTTTAATAATCATTTATTGCTATATATCAATTACTTTGAAAATTAATTTCTTAAAATAGGAATCAACATTTATCCTTTCAGTCAATTTCTGTGTGCCAGGCACTTAGGAGTGGCTTGGCTTGGTGGTTCTGGTTCAGAGTTTCTCAAGAAGTTGTTGTCAATATACTGGCTAGGGCAATAGTCATGAAGGTTCAACTGGGGATGGAAGATTTTCTCCCCAGTATACTGGCAAGTTGGTGTTGGCTATTGGCAGAGCCTTCAGTTCAGTTCATGTGCACATCTCCATAATGCTTATACTGTATTAATGTCCTTACAACATGTCAGTGATCCAAGAAAGTGACTGGGGTAGGAACTTCAGTGTCTTTTATGACATAACCTCAGGAGTTACCCACTGTTGCTTCTGCTGTAGTGCAGAAATGAATTATAATCCAGTGTGGAGGGGTTCTGCATAGGGACATAATTATCAGAAGTCAAGGATGGTTGGGGACATTTTAGAGGCTGACGACCACAGTTCGCTCTCTGTACCTTAGTGGTTCACATCCCTCCAAAATATAAATCACACGCACCACATCCCAAAGCACTGAATAGTTTTACCCAATTATAGAATCTCCTTAAATTAAATCTCATCTCTTACATCAGTTGTAGATGACAATGAAGCCCCTCTAGTGTTTTTCATTGCATATAGCCTTTTAGTAAGCTTCCTCTCAATCTGAAGACCTATGAACTAAAAAGATGGATGTGCCCCCTCCCCACACACAGACACGTATGGTCACACACATACAATGGAAGGGCAGGCATGGTATAATCAGTATAAATTGCCCATTCAAGAAAAAGAGTAAAACAGGATATAATTGGAGTTACTGGTTCATAGTAATTCTGAAATCCAGCAAAGTACATATTGACAGTTTCTTCAGTGAGATTCAAGGACTGGGAGTAATTCTCCATGGTTCTTTACTTTGTGCTCTCGACTCTCGATCCTACCTTCTCAGTCATTCTTCCTTTTTCATTATAGATTGCCTACGTTTGCCGCTGAGTACTTTTTTTTCCTTGCCTGCCTTTTTTGTGTGTTGTTTGGGCATCCGGAAACTTCTTTCATTTTGTACTGTTGCTGTCTTTCTCATTCCAACTTGAAAGAATACTTGCTAGTACAATTCTTTTTAAAATGTGTGGGTCTTCTGTGAATATTATTGGGGTTCACTTTATTTAAAAAAATTACTCAACAATCTTGCAGACAAGGCTTTGTCTATGTTGGGCTTCTGCATTCAGATAAAATTTCTTAGTTTTCAAAAGCCTTATTGTCTTACTGAGTGGTTCTGTAAGGTATCAACCTAGATATTCCTGAGTTATTAATGAAAGATTTCTCATCTACACTCAGTTTAATCTTTAGCATCATGTTTGCCTTATAGTTTACTAGGTGTTTTTTTGACCCAGAAGCCCTTTAAAACAATTTTAACACCATTCGCCATCTAGATTGTAGAAATATTCAAAACCAGAAATCCTTGGCTCCTTTATATTTAAAAGCCCTTTCTTTAGTTTTATTTCTCTCATTTTAGTATAAACAACATGAAAAACTTAGGTGCACCTTCAACTCTGCCTGGAAATCTTATCTAGTTCACATAATTCATTAGATAGATTTCCTATTTTCCATATTTTTACAGGAAACAATGTTCCTAAATTTTCTGCCCCATATAATAACAATCACCTTTCTTCCAGTTTCTAGCAATAGTTTTTTCACTTTTCTTTAAACTCTTACTCATTACCTTCACAAGAGCCATTGGGCCTATGCTAGGAGTCTTTGAGCCCTTTTAGGCTTTCACTAACACTCATCTCAGTATTCTTTTAATCTTTACATTGCCTGCATTTTATGCAGCACCCTTTTTCTCAGTACCAAATTTTGTATTAATTACTTATTCAATGTAATAAGCCACCCCCAATACTTACTTAGTAGATTAAAATGACAATAAACATTTATTTCGTACAGTTTCTGTGCTTCAGAAATTCAAGAATGAGTTAGATGGGTGGTTCATGCTTGGGTTTCTCATGAAGGTGTAGTCATTATGCCTGCTTCTGAGGCATGACTTATTGTCTTACTGAATGGTTCTGTAATTCCTCCATGTTGGTTTATTCATATGACTGACAAGTGGCTGCTAGATATTTCCTCCATGTTGGTTTATTCATATGACTGACAAGTGGCTGCTGACAATTAGTTGGATGCCTCATTTCTTCACCATGTGGACATCTTAATCTGCTTCAATGATTTCATGACATAACAGTTGGCTTCCTCTAGAGTAAGTGACCTAAGAGAGACCAAGGTAGAAACTGCAGTGTCTTTTATGATCTAACCTTTGTGAGTCAGATACCATCACATCTCACACATTCTACTGAATGTCAGGCCACCCACGGTCAGTGTTGGAGGGTTCTACTTAAGAAGGTGGGAATCATTTGGTATGGGTTTACATTAGGGGCTAGTTTTCACAAAGATTCTTTACCTCAAAATATGAATCTCCGTTGTTTGTGTGTGTTTGTTTCCTACTATTTACTGAAGAGTTATTTTAACTGCTTGAGATAAGTTATTTTGGATCTAGTTTTTTAAAAAACATTCTGAGATAAATGTTATTATTCATTGTACACATAAGAAAACCAAGTTACAAAAAATTTGAATAATTTTCTCAAGACAACACACCTAGTTAGTGATGGCAAAACTGAAATTCAATTCGAATTCAATCTATTTCAGAATCTTGAGACCTTAACTCTGAATTGAAGCTTCCTTCAGATCTCATGTACTCCTTAGTTTATCTGTCTTCAACTTTAGAAATTCTTAGCTCCCCTTTTTCTTCCAATCTATCAGCCTCCTCTTGGACTACTTTCTCTTCCTGCTCAGTTCTGACCCAGTGGTCAATCATCTCATCTATTTCTCAACACAACTTGCTCCCTTTGTAACCTTGTCCTTCTACCACACTTACCATGATGGATCGATATGACAGTCAAATTCTCTGTTTCATACTCAGGTTGCTGAGTTCATCTGAAGAAATTCTCATAACACTTCGAATTTTTGCCACTATAAATTCATGGCCTCCAGCCTTAGCTGGGTCCCTAAGGCTACACAACAAGTATTTCTCTTATCTTTGGCCAGAACCTCTTTCCCATTCTTCAGATTACCATTCCAACTCTTCACTTCTCCTCTCAAACCCCTTACACTATACTCTTCAATCTTTGCAAGTAGAATGATCTTTTCGTTCCTCTCAACTACATACATGTCAAAACATGTGTCTATATTCACCTTTTCTCTAGTCTCTGAACATTATGTGCCTCTTACCATATAAGATCAACCTTTCCACTTGTTCTTTTAGTCCTCTTTTGCTCATCATCTATGGGTTATTGCTATATCAATGATCTTCTCTGTCTTTTATCTAGCCTTCCCTTCCCCTTCTTACTGTCTGCTAGGTCCTTTCCCTGAATCATATACTTTCTGTGACTTTAAATATGATTCTAAAAGAGATTCTTACCTAGGTTTCTGTTTTCTTTCTTAGTCATTCATTTTTGTTAAATGTTTGCTCCCAGAACTATTTCATCTTCATGAGGATTTTTATCTTTTTGTGTGTTTTTAATTATACAGTAAAACATGCCAATGAGATAATATGAAAAAAGTGAAAGGTTTATAAAAAATAAAAGCCATCTACTCACCACCTTCCTTCTACTCCATCTCATCTTCCAGAGAAACTATCTTTCAAGATTATCTCTCCTTCCAGCCATGTTACCTTCAGTAATTCTACTAGTTCTTTGTTCTTTGTCTTCTAACCATTCCGATATTTGATTTCTGTTCTACGTGTAAATTCCTCAGAGATTGCTCTTGCAATGGTGGTTGTTCTCTCAAAACGGAGTCCAATGGACACACTTCAGCTCTTATCATGGGAGACTTTTCTGCTTTATATGCAGTCCATTTGTACCTTGTCTTCTCCTTTCTTACAATATAACAACTTCTCTTGTTTTCCCTCTATTTGTGGACATTTCTCCCAGGTCTTCCTCATAGACTCCTCTCCCTAGAGCTGCCCTTACACAGTGTGGCTCCTTCGGTTTCACCTTCATCTCTTCTTTGTTCTTACTCAGTCTCCCTCAGAATCCATCTTTAATCATCATTATTTTAACTGTTTCATGTGGATGACTGCCACATCCACATCTTTATTGCGAACCTCTCTTCTGAGATGTGTGCATGGGAATGTCTGAAACAGACACCTCAAACTTAATATGTTCAAAACTCGTCAAATCTCTGCCCATTTGCTACTTCATCTATAACCCCTTTCTCTTTTCATGACACCACAATCTCACTCACTCTGGTCAGAAACCTGGGATTTATCCATGATTTTTTTTTTTCATTTATCCTCCACAGCTTAGTAGTCATTGAGAAGAGTAGATTTTTCTCTTCTTCTTTTATTTATTTATTTATTTTAATCATTCACCTCTCTTCCAACTTCTTTACCAGTAACTTATTTAGGCCCTTATTACATCTCATTTGCACTTTAAAAATATATTATCTTAACTAGAATATCTGTGTATAAACATTCTCCCACCAACCCTTGATATGCCTCACCATATATCTCCATCTCCCCCTACAAGTATAGAACCATTTCTCTAACAAGTAATTATCTTTGTACACAGTGTTTTATTTAAATAATACTTCTTAAAGCCATGCAAAACTTCCTATGCTGCCAGATAATTCAAAAATTTTTTTTAGTATATATGGTGATCACAGTATGATCACTGCCTATGATTTTTCTGCCCTTACCTTTCATTCTTCCTTCATATGCTACTACTTCTACCCCTACATAATAACACTCATGTATGTAGTTGCTTGTCAATTCTGTACATGCACTTGACAGTTTTACTCCTTTTAGCTACTGCTTACATTGTTTTATTTTCATAGAAGGCCTTTCATAGTATCCTCAACATCTTTAGCTGCCTGCTCATCTTTAAGAATCTACTCAAGAGACATGTTTTCTGGAAAATCTTCTCTTAATCCTCTGTCATGATGAGGTGCCCCTCTGTGTGCTACCACAGCACATTCTAATCAGCACAAACATAACATGAACAACTACAACCTTAAAATGGCATCTTAGGATACCTAAAAATAGTGGGTGTATTACATAAATGTGTTAATTTTAGTGAATGAATTTACATGTATAAAGGTAGCTCAATTTTCAATCATAGATGGGATATCTTTTGTAGTTTATAGGGAAATACACCATGGTAAATTTCTTTGTCTTCATCTTATCTAAGAAAACCAAGCTTCATAGATCATTAGACTAAGGTTGACTTGCGTTGACATCATTGCCAGAATTATTAGGGATACTAAACCCTTTCAGTAATTGTTTGTGTCTATTTGGTTTGGGTCCATATTCATTTCTAAACCATTCCTTGTCCTTACTTTCTTGGGTCCTCTATTGATTTTTGTGACTTTCAATTAATACTGCTCAGTACAGTAACCACTAGACATGTGTGGCTATTTAAATTTAAGTAAAAATTAATTAAAATTAAACATTTAACTTCTTAATCACACCATTCATATTTCAAGTACCCAATAACCACATGTAGTTACCCCTTTGGATAGCACAGATTATTGAACATTTCATCATCACAGCAAGTTAAGCAGCAAAGCTCCATTTCAAACCATAACAATGACAATAGAGCAGACAAAATGAAACAAACCAAAAAGACACACATTTATCTTTCACCGGTGACTACTTTTCTTTCTTCAAAACTGTCCTGAGCAATATTTCCAGATTCTTTATTGACATGCTCAGTTTGCTAGACTGATATTCACCAGCTGATTCTCTTTCTGCGAATGTAGGCTTCATATGATGTTATAAGCCAGCTTTAAGTTTTAATCTTCCTGGTGGTCAACTAGGGTCTTGATGGCTAGTTCCTGGTCAAGCAGATTTTCAGCCACTTTCCTTCTACACTTTGTACCTGTCTCACAGTTTGGTGTAGGGGACATTCACATTTCCAGCTTATTTGTGGCACAGAGATTACATCTGCTTTTGAGCCAAGTAAACATTCTAACATCCCCTGGTCCAGAGGATAAGATCAACTCTCTTACAATTTGTCACTCATGTGCTTCTCTAGGGAGTGGTCTTCCTGAGCTCCAACAACACATTGTTATACTATCAAAATTATATCACACTGAGAAGAAAATAATTGGCATAGTATTTATCAAAGTATGATTAGAGCTGTTTTCCCATAGCTACTTCATTTGCTTTTAGGGTATTTTAGCCATTAAGAAAAGATTATTTGTTGCAGTTTTATTTTGTTGTTTCCACTATAGTTGAAGTAATTAACATTATAGTATACTCTTAAATTATGACTATGGATTGATTAGTGTTATTTATTAACCTTTATTTTAATTAGTCAGCTGCACTTGGCACCAACAGGTATCCAATTGCGCTGCATAAGAGTCAGTCATAGAACTTCATAGAAGTTAGGCAAATACAATCTGAACCCCTTTTTCAAGGTACTCAGCTTGTCTTCATGGTGAAGACTCAGAATAGTCTGTCGTGGAAAAGCATCATTTGGTACCATACGAGATAAGTTCTACTTGCCTTGAGTAGGAGAATATCCTACCCATTGCCTTAGTAGTGTATCAATGCCTAGGTTCTTCTACACATGTCCCCTGTCAGCTACCCTTACTCATCAACCAACAAAGGTGGTTTGATGATTTCTGACAAACCCCATGATTGCTCTTCAGAAGACACTTGAATACAAACTACATGGACTGATAATTTAATCTCTATAAGCATTCATACCAGCCTAAACCCTTTTTCAAGTTATACTCCTTTTGACTGAGTAGATGTAATGGCTTCAAAGTCTTTTTCAAATGAGAAAGTGTGGTTAAACTGTAACTAATGAATCTTAGAAGAACAATGGAGACAACACACTTATCAGGGAGATCCAGAACACACAGCTACCAGAATAACAATAAGGATCTTTTGGCACACTGTTCTTGACTCAGTTGTGACTTATTTTTTACTTTGGCCAGGCCATTTACCTTTGTCTGTCTTGAGAATGTGTGTGTATGTATGTAGTGTGTGTGTGTATGTGTGTGTGTGGGGGGTGCACATGCGCGCACATGCATTTATGATCTATAATATGGGTATGTTCAGTTTTGGCTTATTACAGCCCCAGGACATGAGATACTGCAGTACAATGTACAATTTAAATATTGTCAAATGTCAATACATGAGGGCTTTGAAAAAAGTTGCCTGGTGTGCACAAGATATGACTGCTTTTACCTGAGATCTATAAGAACATTAGTGTCTGGGCACAGTGGCTCACACTTGTAATCCCAGCACTTTGAGAGGCTGAGGTGGGAGGATTGCTTGAAGCCAAGAGTTTGACATTAGCCTGGGCAACATAGCAAGACTTTGTCATTACAAGAAATAAAAAAATTAGCTAGATATGGTGGTACATGCCATAGTCCCAGTTAACTGGGATGCTGAGGAAGGAAAATCACCTGAACCCAGGAGGTCAAAGCTGCAGTGAGCCATGATTGTGCTACTACACTCCAGGCAAGGTGGCAG
This sequence comes from Carlito syrichta, assembly GCF_000164805.1. NCBI lineage: Eukaryota > Metazoa > Chordata > Mammalia > Primates > Tarsiidae > Carlito > Carlito syrichta. Next base: position 135,799 of record NW_007233893.1, on the reverse strand, counting down.
AGTGAGACCCTAAAAGAAAGAAAGAACAAAGAATGTTGGTATATAAAATTCATTGTGCACAATGGGAAGTGGCAAAGAGTCCAAATGTATCCTAAAAAGCTCACCAATTTTTATTCTTGTCTCGGTGGCAGACAAAGCTAAGTGAGAACCTCCTCCAACTACATACTTAATTTGGGGGAATTTTGTAAACATCTTGAGTATGTTTCCTCATTTCTAAAAGGTATCAGTAATGTCTACTTTTCACTGTTATTGTGAGGATTAAGTGAGTTCATGTGGACTATTTGCATGGCACATTGGTCCTATTTTATTTAATTAACTCAGCAAATATTTAACAGCAACTACTCTCTGCCTGGAGAGACCTCTCTGTTCTAGGCACTTGGGTTACAGTAGGAATAAGACACACCCCTGTCACCAGAGAGGCTGTGTTCAAGTGGGGAGAAAACTTCAAAAACCAAATAAATCATATGTTGGGAGGTGATGAAAAATGCCAGTGAGAAAAGTAATCAGTAATAATTAGATGTTATTACTGTTGTTGTCACGTTATCTTCTTGCTGGTCCCTCTGCCATTTCCCTAGCTCTGTCTTCTGCTTCTTCTTGCAGCTCAGCACACCTAAACCACACCTTCACATTGATTTCAGGGCATGGGGTCCCCAGTGAGCTGACATTACTTCGCTTGAAAGAGAGACCAAGAACAGAGAAGGAATGATTTATGAGACTCCCGTCACCCAGGCAGGACACTTTCAGCATATTCTCAAATAATTCACAACTCCCTCTCTGCCTGGGGCTAAAAGAGCCTGGCAGGGAGACGATGCTGGCCAGTCCAGGGCAGGTTGGTGGTTGCCGCGCAGGCGTCGGAGGCAGCCCTGCTTGTTACAGGCGGGGCGGACGCTTTAGTCTTTCGCCAGTTTCCTCTGTAAATCAAATGTCCATGCTGTTCCTGAAGCTCCCTGGTGAGCTGTGTGGCAAAGCTGTGTCTTCCTCACATTCAGCCTGGTAGGGAGCTTCTGAAGGACACTGCCCTGCTCCATTCTGTTTTACCTGTTAGCGAGTAGGGGAAGCCTAGAGCTGCCTGCAGATGAGGCGAGCTCAGGCCCTCGTCCTGCACTCTGCTTCGCCACTCCTGGACTGTATGAATATGCTTACCTTTCTTCTTAATGGCCGAAATTTTATAGAATAGGGAAACTAATCCTCCACAGGAAACAATTTTACATGGCTGTGCCAGGATATTTTATTCTATGGATCTTTACCAGACTGGAGATTCCAACGCAGAAGTTCTAATCCCTGGGAGATTTTTTAAAATCTCAATGCCTAGGACCTATCACAAGCCAATTAAGTCATAATTTCTGGATACGGGAATCGGAATCATGTTTTTAGAGATGCCCAGATGACTCCAGTGTGCAGCTGAGGTTGAGGAGGACTGTGCTGGATTCCAGGATCTCATGTCTGCCAGGACAGTTTCTGCAGCATGTACAAAAGGCTTGTGGTATTATAGGCATGGCAAAGGAGTCTTTCCTCCCCAGGAGTGCCTGTCGAGCACACAGGAGAATGCCATACCTGTTTGTCATGTGAGTGCACAGAAAGATGAAGGAGCACACTGGCTACTGGATGAAATAAGGGTGGGGAACCTCTAGTTAAGGTTCTGGTACATGGTGGTGAATAATGGTGCTCCAGGCTCAGATCACCTGGGTTTGCAGTTCACTTGCCTAATGCCATTGCCTAGGGAGAGCAACTCCACCTCTCTGTGTTGGTTTTCCTCTCTGGAAAATGGAGTTCTTCATTGCACCTTCTTCAGAAGAATGAGGAAATTAGTTGATTGATGTATATATATATATATACTATATATATATATATATATAGTGCTCATGACAGTGTCTGGCACAAAGTAAGTCCCCGATAAATGTTAGCAATCAGCGTAGTGCTAAGTGTTAATAAATGTGCAGCGTGTGCCAGGAGCTTCAGAGCACAGAGGAATGCTGCACTCATTCTGCAAGAGGTCCGGGGGGACGGGAGGGATCTGTGCATAAGGGACAAGAACATTGAGTTTCAGTAAATTTTTTTATACTGAAAAACTAAGAAGGAGAGAGGGGTTTGCTAAGGAGTGGGGAGGAAAGGAGGATATCCAGACGTGTGGAACCATGTCCTTTAAGTTGTTGAATGGCCTGTAACTTAAAGGAATAGAAGCAGGCCAAAACGGCCTTGTCATTTTTTATCATAAATAATTCCACATCCTGTCTGCTTCCTCTTTCATGGCCCTGTTTCTGGGCTGTGGCAGTTGATTTTACTAGCCACCATTCTGCCTGCCCACACTTATACTGAAGCTACATAACCACCTCCTTAGTTTTACAAGGTCAGCTCAATATTTCTTTTGTAACTGGAAAGATTCTTGCAGACTACAGACTAAGACTTCAAAATTCTAACTTTGTTATTAGGATTTCCTTTTTAAATAACTGAATCTAATGTTTATCTCAAGTCTTTATCCTGCCTGGGGGCAGGAACTTATTCTTAGTCAATTCAGAATGAACTCAGTTGGGTCAACATTTTCTCCCATTCTTCCATGGTGTCCTTTATGTTTTGGGAACTTTCTTAGCACATTGTGCTGAAGAGGGAGTAGGAGAAGGAGGCTTCTGTTCTTAGACATCTTCTGACCTGACAGTTGTCCCCTGAAATGTCTTTGTGCCAATGTATTCTTGACTTGTTGACCAACAATGACATCATAAGGGGCTTCTGCAGACCCCTGCTCAGCTACATATGTGCCAGAATAATTAGGCAGTTCTCTTTGGAAGCTCTGTGTGATGGTCTCAGGCTCTGTTGGCTTAAACACCTCACATGGCCATCTCTGCTATGTGTCCTGTGACCTGGGAACCAACTATTTCATTTCTGTGCAGACTTTTCACCACCCCACCTCCACCCCACACTATCCTACCAAGGAGGTTTACTTCTCCTGGAGCAGGAGGAAGGGACTAAAGAACAGTCCTACTTCCACAAATATTTCATATAGTATGTCCACTTTAGAAACTCAAAAGCCACGGATTAATGTATGTGATTTCTCCCCTCATTTCTGCTGTTAACAATCATGACTGGAGAGCAGGAAGCTTGGAATAATTTTGCTGCCACAGAAAAGGAATGATGAGAAAGAAAACAGAGGGAGAAGAGAAGATAAAGTAACTAGATTTAATAGGGAACAAAATATATGTAAAAATTCCAAAACACCATCTTGCCACACTTTCATAATAAAAAAAATCACTAAAATTATTGAATGTTTACTGCATGACAGTCTGTGCTAAACGTTTTTTCATAATTGGTGTTCTTCTGTTTTTTACAATTGCCCTAAGAGGCCTGAATAATATTGAGTGATTCAGAAGAAGTAATTAATGCCTGCATTATATGATAGTAAATGGCAGAGCCTGGATCTCACCCCAAATATATTTGGCTGCAAGTCCATGCTGTTAACCACTCTGTTGTAATGCTTCACATCACCTAATGTGTGAAGTTATGTAAGAAGAAACCAGATGAATGTTTTTAAAGTGCCATTGAGAATTTGGCATTAATACATAATTTTGCTAAATAAATGAATATTTTAAATCAAGTATAGTCATTCTTGTGTGTGTGTGTGTGTTTTAATTTTATTTTATTTTAAATATATGGGGTACAATTTAGTATTAGGCATATAAGTGATCATCATGCAGGTAAGGTTTGGTCCTTCCTTTGGTCCCCACTTCACCTGGTTTGAGCTCAGGTACCTTTATTGATGTTATATGCCCACCCCACCCCCACTTCCCTGGTAGTTTCAGGCTACTGCCAATCACTTTCTTATAGTATTATGCTAAATATTCAGAGTCAGCTTATGAGTGAGAATATGTGGTACTCAGTTGTTTCTGTGATAAATCACTGAGTATTAGACTCTAAATGTGGTCATTCTTTATATAAAACCATGCCATAGTGAATACCTGTGAAATACAAATAGCCATTACACAGTCCTTTGTTCCGTTGTTTCTTCAGTGGGCTTTTGTATATAGGGTTATCTCTAGGTAAAGTATATTTTTAGGTTCTTTCTTTGGTCTAGTTTGTTTTATTCTCCATATTTGAGGAGAGGCAGTTACAGAATATCATTTCAGGGATCAGATTAGCATATTCCAACCAACCCTCATCTCTCATTCCTCCCTTGATACCTTTTCAATGAATGATAGGATATCAAGAGTATGCTGTGAAATTTGCATGAATAAAGATGAAGCAAATAAAGTGAGATGACACTTTGGTGACACTAACATGATAGTGTTAAAACTTTCCACCTTTAGATACAAGGGCGAGGGCTTGGAGGTCTCCACCTGGGGTGTGACCTTCTCTTCTTGATCTTTCTCAGTCCCATGGAGAGCTGACAGCTGACTCACAGGTCTTCCTCTTATAGCTAATGACTTGATAAATAATCAGGGACATGATAGACAGCAATCATCAGAGGCAAGTATATCAATTAAAGAAGATGTTACAATAAACGAGGTAGGATAAGCTACAGTAAATTAGCAAGTTCTTCACAAGAAACTGTGTTCTACTCTTAGAGTATGAACCTCTCAAGTGAGAATAGGCCACCTCTGTCCCACACAGCTTGTCCAGGTGTTGTCATTTCTGTGGCTCTCCCCATATTTCAGACACAGGTTGCTAGCTGGTTGGAGTAACTTATGTTGTTATTTGTTGAGTTTTCCTTTTCTTTTTGTTTTTTCAAGAAGAAATAATCAACCATTTCAGATTAACTTTTTTAAATGTAGGAAGTTTCTTCTCCAGCATTCATATCCTCTCAAAAACAACTTTATAAAATAGATGTGATGTGAGTTTAGATACCTGTTAGAAAAAAAGATGAAAGAACAAATATTCTTTTTTTCTTTAACACATAAATATCTCCCACTTTTAAAAAAAGAAAAAAAACCCCAAACAAATAGCTTCAAACAGGTTCTGGTTTCTAGTCACTTATCTCTCTCTCTCTCCTTTCCTTCACTTTCAAATGTCTTGAAAACCCAGGCTATTTTTTGTTGCATGTGCTACCTTATTTTCTATTCAGTCTTCACTGACAACAGTCCAGTTTCTACCCGACCACTGCACAGACGCAGGCTTGCTAAGAGCTGCTTCCACCATCTTGGATGTGCACCAACCACTGCACAGACCCAGACTTACTGAGGACTGCTCACCACCATCTTGGATGTGGTCCAACCACAGCACATACCTAGGTTTGCTGAGGATGGATTACCACCATCCTGGATGTGGACCCCACCACTGCACAGACCCAGGCTTGCAAAGAACTGCTCATCACCATCTCAGATGTGGTCCCCACCACTGCACAGACTCAGGCTTGCTGAGGACTGCTCCCACCATCTTGGATGTGGACCTCCCTGTTCCATCCTTCACACTTCCCTTGTGCATATACCCTCTTCCTACCACCAGAGAAATCTTTCCAAAATGCAAGTTGGATCCTAATACATCTCTGCTGATAATTCTGTCTGGCTACCCAGCTACCAGAGATGAGTTTGTAACCCTTTGCATGGAATCTGAGGTCCCTGATCCTTCCCCCAGCCCCTTGATACTGGCCACCTGTCCTCCATGCCACACTGGTTCCTCAGCAGCCATAAGTTCCTTGCCAGGCTGTTCTTTTGCGTGCCTTCAAGCATTTGCCCTGCCTGCTGATTCTGCTTGATTCTCTTGTCCTCCTTGTCTGCTGGCCATGTTTAAGACTCATTGGGCATCACTTCCTCTATGAAGTTTGCCACCTCCCCACACAGTGCACACATTTATAATGTGAGCATCATAATGTGCATCTCATTACTCGAAGCATCCTATGACACACACACACTCCAATTGGCTGTAACCTCCTTCAGAGTTGGGGCATAATTTATTTCTCAGTTTTGTGTCTCCAGGTCTGAACAAAGGCTCTAGCACATAATGGTAAATGAATGAATGAATGACAATCAAACTATGTCTTAGATCCTATGGTGTCAGTCAGTGTGGAATAATGAATGTCAAGAGAAAAAATAAGGATTCTGCATGAGGAATTTAGAATTTAAATTTGATTTTAAATGATTTTGCTGGCTAAACTATCTATAAAATTATTTTAATTAATTTATCTAGAATTATAATTTTGCCTTACATTTTAAAAAAGTATGTAAGGCTATTAGGAAAAAATGACAGGCATGTGTTGAATTGGAGTTATAAAATAGCCTACATACACAAGGTAATAATATTATTGTCTGACATTTAAGAAGAATTTTATAAATAGGTCACCACTGACTATGCTGTATCTTCAGCTAATTTTCTTGCCAGTTATCTCAATAATTGGATCCTAGGTCAGTCTTTAGCCGTGGAAAAAGAGTTGACAATAAAATAGACATTTAGAAATCATCTCTCCATAATTCCATCCAGAATAAATTTTCGGGTAAATAGTGAGCCAATTAGAGAAATATATATGTACTGATGAGGTTTTGAAAGCTACACCAGAAAACTAGTGGAGACTTTTAAATGCCTGGATTCATCAGGAACTTTGAATTGACAGCCTCTTTTTGGCAAATGCAGTTTTTAACTGCAAGTAGCTTCTTCCAGAGACTTTTAAAGGAATGTCTGGAGAAATGAGTTTAGAATTTAAAATGAATGATCATTTATCTTTTCCTCACCTCAGTAAAGTTGGTAAAGCTGAGGGGGGCCAGAGGAAGCCCTTTAGAGCTGCTCAGGAAGACAGCCCACAGTGACCTTGGGAGATATCAGCTAGCTCCAGGGATACAGAGCGCCATCCGGTATTTTGATCATGGACTGTGGCTCAGGGTCTGTTCTTCAATCCTACCAGACCAAAACCGGACTTTAACAATGCACACAGAGCTGAGTGGTCTCTCTCACATGGGCTAGATTCATAAGAGATTGATGTATAAACCAAAGGTCTGATTCACTTATTTATTATGAGATAGTTTCCTTTCCAGTGCAGGAATTCCGTGGGCACATTTAGCAGCCATGTGTTTTGTCTCATAATTATGTTTTCTCTCTGCTGTGCCTGGTTCTGGGTAGATCCAGGGAGCAGGAGCAAGTAGCTGACTCATATGGTCTCCAGTTCCAAATGGTCTAACACATTAGACATCTGTGTGAGCTTACCCCAGGCCTTCCTAGAAGTGCACATGGGAGAGAGGACACTCCAGGCACTCAGAGCTGAAGCTCATTTGTGTGTCAGCTGGTAGACCCCGGCCCTTCTATTCTGTACCATCTGGTGAAGTAGAAGGGTTTCTCATGTTAGTATTGGTCAGGAGAAGACACTCAATATTATGACTTTTCAGTGTAAAGGGATTTCTGAGAGAGTATGGCTCCTTACCTCCTCTCTTCCTTCCTGACTTCTCCTCGTGAAGGAAAAATCTAGGTGAGCTTGTGAGAAGAACTCTGTGTGAAAACCCCTTCTGAGTTCTCTTTGCAGGCAGTCTGACCACAGCACATAGACATCCTGGTCTGTTCTCTACTGCACCACAGAGGGCAGCCTGGGACCACGTAATTATTTTAAATCAGTGGAGAAGAGAAAGATTCTTGTAGCTACAGCCAAACTACCTCCTCCTGTGTTCAGAATACAGTTGACACACTTGCTCAGGCTCCTCTGTCAGTCTCTCAATAAGTTCCAAAATCAGGAAGATGTTACTTATACCCTCCCCACACCAACCAAAAAGCAATAAATAATCCAAAAAATAAACTATTTGCCACTCACATAGAGCATAATATATTTTTATGTCTCGTCAAGCAAAAAAGGCAGAAGAACACTGTTTCCTCAGACTTCCTGGAATGTATGCATGATGGTTGTCCTACTCAGGCCCCCAAGAATGGCATGTGCATACAAACAAGCCAAGAATTGACAGGGGTGCTCTGCTCTGCTAATTGGGGCTCTCTGCTTCCAGAAGAGTCCTTCCTTCCTGTAGTGCCATATTAGTGGGTCAGATTGAGAAGATTGTCCAATTCTCTGTAACACCACTCTTCTGTGCCTCAGGGAGAGCCCAGTTTACTATGAAACCATGAAGCTATGGTTTTGGTCTTTCACATCTTTTGCAGATTCTTCTAAGATCTTGATGGGAGCCCCAGCAATATGTTTAGATGATAAAAGGGGAAATTTTAACCCCAGGAGATCATTGTCTCTTTCTATTCAGACTCTGCATTCTTCACATTCTTCTCTTCTTTCTGCCAGGTGGTGCTGGAATAGGACTCAGGTTAGGGGAAGCTGAGTGAGGAAACTGGAGTTTCATTAATAAGTATGTGCTTATGTGGTCTCCAGTTACTTCCACGTACAATGAAGTCATTGCTGACCTAGGAAGGCATGACCCCAGGAGTACTCATCCCATAATTCTTGGTGTGGCTCACCTAGCATCAAAGTTATAGGGCCACATCTGGGTATGGATATGTCAGCCAGTGCTAGCTGTAAGGTGGGGAGAGGAGACAGGTGTGAGCCTGGGGGAACTTCACCCCGCTGTTCATAGGTGTTAATTCACCAGTGGAGGACTCAGTTCTCCCCAACCAGCCTTTCTCTCTTTTCAGGAATATATATGATAATGCAGGAGCTACAACTAAAAACACACCTTACAATGTTTTTTTAAGTTTGTAGTACATTATGATGTTTTTTATCATTCTAAATACTCACTTTGTACTTAATTCATTACTTAAGATTTTCCATTCTTTTTCTTGAAAGAACTCATCCCAAATTTTAAAAACTTCAGATCCCATAACACCTGAACCCACCTATGATGTGAGAGATTAAAATGAACAAAATAATGTCTGCTCTACTCTTTGTGCTCAAGGAGAATCTACTTCTGAAAGTACAGAGAGAGAGAGTGCACCATGTCATTTCCTGGGCCTAAGAGGAAGCTGGCGAAAAAAACATGTACCAAATTAGAGTGGAGTCACTAAGCCTTCAAAAATGGAGTAGGCTGTGGGCTTGAACAGATCTGCCTGCCTTGTTTCTTTGTCTCACCAACTAGGTCAGGAGATAAGGTTTGCTATATCAGTCCACCTTGAGGAATGTCTGAAAGGGAGATTTTTTTCCACCCTGTTCAGAATGATTACTCTTCATTGACAGTTGTAGGGCCATTGACCTGTTCTTCATACTCTTAATTATTATGTTATACCATATCATATTAGGTTAGATTATGATTATAGATGAAAGATTCCTAGCTGATGCCATTTTGGCCTCCTTACACACTACAACTTGTTGACTTTGTTTTATGTTAGCTTTCAAAAATCCCAAACTTCCAAAATTCAAACTTTATTTCCCTCATTCGGAGGGAGGCAAAAATTTGGAGGCAAGCAGTTCACTTTGTGGAGTATCCCTCACCTTTCAACTCGTTGCATTTTCTAAGAATTCTTTGAAAAGTATTCTTCATTTCCTGAGTTTCTTCATCTGTTTTGGATATGGGAGGATTCATGTAAGTTAAACTTTTTTGTTATAATGTAATATATGTTAATTTTAGAAAATCTAGAAAATACAGAAAGTATAAAGAAGAAACACACATTTCTAATAATCCTACCAGAGATAAACACTTAAAATTTTTATACATTTCCTGTCAGTCTTGTTCTTTACATCTATTTCCTTTGCATAGTGTCAATGATGTTTGAATACTATTTTGTATTCTGATTTTTTTCACCTTTCTATGAACATTTCTCAGATTATAAAATATTGCTTAAAATCTAGCTATAATGGTTGTATCTTATTCCACAACAGTGCCATATTTTCTTAATTAGTGCCTATTTTAAAATATACTTTGATATGATCTTTGAATATTAACCTATATTGTTTTTCTTTTTCCTTTTTTTTTTTTTTTTTTTGAGTTGGAGTCTCACTCTGTCACCCAGACTGGAGTGCAGTGGCCACTCCCAGCCACCGCAGCCTCGACCAGCTGGGCTCTGGCGATCCTTTCGCCTCAGTCTTCCAAGTAGATGGAATTATAGGCGCGTGCTACCATGCCTGGCTAATTTTTTGATTTAGTGTAGAGATGAGGTCTCGCCAAGTTGCCCGGGCGGGTCTCGAATTCGCGGGCTCAGGCAATCCACTCGCCTCAGCTTCCCAAAGCGTGGGATTACAGACTGAGCCACCGAGCCTGGCTTGACCTATATTCTTATCTCTGATTATTTCTTTATAATAGAGTTCAAAAAGTCAGACCCTTAGATCTCAAATGTTCATACAAGGCTTAAAATGGCCACAATAGCTTATGTGTATGTCAACCATGAATAATGCCAATTCCACAAGGCCCTTCTCAGCACTGGACAGGATTATTGTGGTTGTTAATTTATTTTAATCATTTGTTCTTTACTATTTATTCTTATAATATGAAAAATGCCCAAAGTATCTCAATGTTTTCATTTTTAGTTATTTTCTCATGAGTAAAGGATGTTGAACATTTTTAGGTAGGTTTACCAACTGTTAGTCCCTCTTTCTGTAAAATTTTTTTATGCATTGTATTCATTTTTCTCTTGGGAGATTTAAAAATTATTTATAAGGAAGAACTCTTCTCATGTTATATATAGGGGACATTTTAAATGTTGTTTATATATGAGACTTAGCTGGTATATTCCCAATGCCAAGCCTGTACTAAATAATTAATGATCACTCAACTTTAGATCTACCTGAAAAATTAATTTAAGATTGTAGAATTAAGCTGCAGAGTGCTGAATTTTTTAAAAATAGAAATCACCCTTCTATTTCTGTGTTGTAAAAACGATGTATTAAAGTTATATCAAACAGTAAGAGTGCACATTTTGTAGGGAAATTCTATTAAACCACATCTCCTAGAGGGGTGATTTAAATTAAATTTTTCTGATAAAATTTTTATCCACACATAACCCTTAATAGGATCTACTTTTTCAGGAACTTTCAGTTGGTATTAAGTTGTTACAAAGATGATAGGTAGGTAGACCGGTATATCAGATAGATAGATAGATAGATAGATAGATAGATAGATAGATAGATAGATAGATAGATAGATAGACAATAGGCAGATTTTTCTTTTGCCAGTCTTCTAGCAAGAACCATCTTCACCACAGCATGTGTCACTTAAAGCTACACTCTACATACTGGACAGTGCTTCTGAGCCCCTAGGATTCACATGTGTTGACACTGGGGCCAAGTACATGTATAGAGTGAGTTCAGAAAGCCACTCTATTCTCATTACCTAGCTGCACATGGGAGGCTTAGGCTATAGTGCAGACCTTCAGCTAGCTTTGGTAGCAGCTTTCTCCCCTGCCACAACCCCTCCTCCTTTCTTTCTTTCTGAAGATATGCTGTATTTGGTGTTAAAAAACTATATCCTGTGTTGAATTCCCTAGCAGATAGATATCTGAAAATTAATTGGCACTGACTTTTCTTCTAAGAAACATAAATTTGTTTGAGAAGTCAGATAGGCCTGTCATTATAAAAATGCCTTCTATCAACCATGGGTTATCCACTTTACATATTTCTACCTTTATTCCTCCCACTAACTTGTAAGTTAAGTTTCATTATACCAGTTTCATAGATGAGAAAATGAGGGTTCTCAGTCAGTTTTGACTGTTCTAATGACCTACCATAGACAGATAGCCTATAAACACAGTTTCAGGGACTAGAAGTCTAAGAGCAGAGTGCCAGTAAGGTTGATGTCTGGTGAGGACTCTCTTCTGGGTTGCAGACACCGTCTTCTCATTGTATCCTTATATGGCAGAAAGAGAGCAAAAGCAAGCTCTCCATCTTCTTCTTATAAAGGAACTAATACCATTCATGAGGCTTCCACCCCAAAGACCTAATCACCTCTCAAAGGTCCCACCTCCTAATACTATCATCACATAGGGCAAGGGTTAGGATTTCAACATATTAATTTGGGGTGGGGGCAGGCAGTTAGTCTATAACAGGGAATTAATGATATACATAAATTTTACATGGCCACTGAGTTGGCAGTGGCAGAGCTAGGGATAAAAATCCATTTCCCCAGTTTCAGTCTGTGATCTTGGCACTGGGGCACACTGGCAATTTGTGAACAACTCACAAGTAGAAACTGTGCATTACTCATCTGTATTTATTCCTGTAGCCTTTGTTATGATGCTCAGCACATAGTAGATTCTCAATAAGTCTATGCTGAACAAATTAGTGAGTGAGCAAATAGGTTAAACTACCCCCGATGAAAAATCAGAATTAAGCTAGACTCTCTCTTACTGTTTTGTGATAAACAGGACTCAGGAGAGAGGAAGGAAGGGAGTGAGGGAGTCAAATAAGTGAGGAATAGTGGAGTCACGGTTCCTGCTGGTGGGAGTGGGGGATGATCTGTGTGATAGCTGCCCACCCTCCCTCACCCATGAGCAGGGAGGATGGCAAAGACCCCATTAAGAGTCACTGGAACTGGAGCAGGGATTGAAACCTCGGCCTTTTCTGCTTTCCCTCCCAGGAGCCCTCCCTTCCTTTGCACTGTGAGCTGTTTTCTGCTCCATTTCCTCTCCGAGCCCTTAGATCACCCTCAGAGCTCTCTGTTATCTTCCACATCATCCTAGCTGGAATAAAATATAACTGTGTCTGAAAAGTACAGAAATCAAAGCTCCCCTTGGGGATTTTTTTCCATATCACCTGTCGAATGGAAAACCGGTGTGTCCTTGAAAAGATATGTATTTCAGGCCGCAGGGGTGCTAATTTGCAAGGCCCATTACTCAAATAAAACATTAAAAGAGTCTTCGATAAGCCAGTGCTCTCGGCCTGTTTCCACTCCGGCACCAACATAACCAACTATAGGTTTCCTGTCAAGCTTCAGAGCCCAAAGTCAAGATTTATCAATTGATATTTTGACTTTAGCTTTTACACCTTCATTTTGATGCTGCATTGCACGCTCGGTCACAGCTCTCTAGTTTTTTGTGGGTTTCTTACTCCTGTCCTTGTAGCTAATGTAGACGAAGATGTGATTTTGAAGCATCTTCCCAGGTCCTCAGTGTGAACATTCTACTCTGTGACTGACCCATTATGCCAATGAGATTGAAAAAGCTTATTCATAGGCAGATAACATTTCAGAGAGATGTGATAGCCAGTGGTATTGCAGTATGTCCAATGTTATGACTGGCTTAGCGATGCTTTATATTCAGACTTTTAAAAATTTGAAATGTCTTCATTTGACATGTCTTAATATCTTAAGAAAAAGACAAAAATAGGAAAAGAAAAAAAAGGGAAGTCATCCTGACAGAACAAGCTAGACAGGCAGATAACATTTTTCTAAATATTCTTTCAGACACATTTTGCATTTTTTTTCTACTGAATTCAAAACTGTTCTTTCAAAACCACAATGATACAATAATTTAAATAACAATGTATCCCCTAGGGCACGTGTGTGTGTGTGTGTGTGTGTGTGTGTGTGTGTGTGTGTGTGTGTGTATGTATGTGTGTTTCTAAAGATATGAGGTACAATTCAAGGTTAGGTACATAAGCGGTCAATGTATAGGTGAAGTTTGGGCCTTCCACCGGTCCTCACTTCCCCTGTTTTAGGATCAGGCAACTTTGTTGATGTTATGTGGCCCCCTGCCTCCTGGCAGTGTCCTGCTAGCTACTGCAAATTCCTTTCACATTATACTGTATGTATCCTTTTACACTATAACTTTAATATTAACATGTAATTTATAATTTTCATAAACATTTAAAAATATTTATATAACAATATCCTGTCCTGGAAATGTAACATAAGTTAATTAACTGGTACTCTATGACTGTTTACTTAGGTTGTTTTCATTGCAATGAATAACACTTTAATGATAATTTTTCCTATTGCACCTTTGTGGGGGAAATAAGAAAGAGGATAATTTTCATAGAACTTTTCTGGTGTGGAAATACTGTGTCTATGGTTGTGACCATTTAAAAATCTTGATAGCTACTGATAAACCACTAGGTATGGAAAGCATACTCAGAATGGTACCTGGATAGTTATTTTTTCCTGCCTGGCATTTATGTTTGTGACTTATGAACTTATCTGTTGACCTTGAATGCTAAAGAAATGGGTATGATATCATATCTCTGGCCAATTTCAGATTTCTGGCTGAGCCCATCTTAGCTATGAGGCTGAAGAATTGAATACATCAAAGAACATATCTTTTTTTTAAGGTAGAAGATATGAGGTTTAGGAAAGGAGATTTAAAATTTATGTTTTAAATTTTCTATGATATAAGACCATTTTAATAATCTTCAAATTTCTTTTGAATATGCTGTGATTTAGACCACAGGAAAGTAATTTCTATTTATAATGATAGAATGTTTATTTTTATACAGTTCTTCGAGTTTCTTATTGTGTACTGTTTAATATATTCACCTTATTGACAAGCAGGATGATTCCTTACCAAATCATTCTTGGAAACTGGAAAATATAATTGTAATTTAGAGCAATTACTGCAAAGTATTGTACCTGTAGAGTTAGAGGCCATTATCCTGGAATCTTGAATGGATTAATTAATGAATTAGCAAATAAAGCGCCTGATGAATTACGAAGCACGGTGTCATTATAATTTTATGATAAAGCATCTTGTTCTGGATGACATTTCATTTTCAGAATAAAATAGTAACTGACCCCTTTAAAATCTTAAAGGAACTCCAAGTTCTTTCAGATAGAAGAGAAAAAGGGAACAGAGATGTAGGAAGAGAAGGAGGCAAAAGCTCATGTCTTTTTACTTTAAAATGAGGACACATGGATGTGAAAAGTACACAGGGTCTGGCCCTGGGAAGCAGAGATGAACTTTATCTAGTGACCACACTGCCCTGGAGGGATGGGCATCACCCATCCAACAAGGAAGACAGATGTGCTGTGAGTTGATTTGGGCTAGTAAGGTTTTAAAATGTACTTTATAATTTTATTGCCTTTTTTTGTTTGTTTTGGTAAAATGCATGTTATTTCTCCTCTCCTTCCCTGACTGCCAGGCTGCTCAATGCTCAAGCTCCGCATCAAAACTGGAAACCTGCGAGAAGCAGAAGCTGAAATTGCTTTTTGGTGGGTCCGATTTCATGCTGAGTGGGAAGCAGCAGCTCAGAGATGAATTGGAAGGCCATGCTTGTCAGCGAATGAAATGTGATGAACCTCAGAGTTTTATTGACATGCGGCGCGGAACTGGCAATAGCAGCTGCGCTGTGTCTTCTTAATCCCATGTTCTTGGGTGGGAGTTTGACCCAGTACTTTCTGTTAGAAATGATACATATTTATTAGACTCTACAGCTTAAAAGAGAGAAAAAGTGTGCCCAGTGTCAGACACTATCACAACCAAACCTTTCTTTTATTAAAATAAATACAGACAATTTCACTGTGACAGCTCTTCCGCAGAGGGGGAGCCTTATTAAGTGATGACCTTCATTCTCTCCGCAGAGACAGGCAAGCTCATGTCAGACCACTTGTTGGGGAGGAGGGATGTGGGGACCATGGGGCACCTATGGGACATTTTATGGGTTTTGAGTAAACCAGACTGAAGTCCTGAGTAGCCTGCAGTTCCGCTAATTATATTCATCCTCTCATTCGCCTCTACAAAATCAATTGCAAACAACATCCAATCTCATTTCCTGCGGTACATATCTGTGAGATATGACTGTGCTACCAACCCTTTCCTCCTCTCTAGGAATGCTTCCTGCTACCACCTTGTGGGATAAGGACTTTAAAGTGTGAGGGCATATGAAAGGTAGATTTGTTATAAACAATAGAATGTTTCCAGGTTCTTTCAGATAGGCTCTGCTAATTGTGAAAGACAGAGTAATCTTATATACTTAAGGCAGTGTTGTTCATATTTGGTTGCATATTTGCTCTTTAAACTGATGGTTATGTATACCATCATTGTATGTGTGTTGTGTTATTTTAAAGAGAAAGTGAGATGGGAGGATTAAAGGAAGAGAGGAAGATCTCTGTGATTGTGAACACACATATAGCATACATATACACATAATATATATATACCATATATGCATGTGTGTAACATATATCCATATATAGATACCACAATGTGCATATGTACACACATACCCCTACACTTTCATACACACACACACACATGCTCATGCACAGTGGTGCTATATAATTTGAGGTCACTGGATGTGACCTCAAAAGACCTAATTGCCAATTGTTAACACTGTTGGTCTGGACAAAGCACTAATCTTTTCTTATCCTAAATGTCTTCAAAGGTGAGTGAACATATAATAACTAGTTCAGTGAACAAGCGTGAGAATAAAAATCTGGTAATTCATTTTAAATTACTTTATAAATTTGCATCAAGTTCCAGAAAACTTTCTAATTTTCATATGCAGGGCTCAATCCCTGTGATATGTTTTGAGCTGTTTTATCTGTCCTTTCACTGTGCTTGCTTGTATTTGTTCTATTGAATGTCCTTCTTTTGGGTTCTTTCAATTTTTTCCATTTACTGAGATCCTTTTGAGTCTTTACATCAGTTCATCACCAATATTGAGTGTCCTCATCTGCAGAAAACTGTATGAGGGCTTGTCAAGAAATAAAGGCAGTAGAGAGGGATTGGTTTTTCTAAAATACCCCTGTCATTAGGCTACTGCTTTGTTGCCCACTTGTTTTATTTATCAAGTTCAGATGATATTTTCTGTCTTTCACCATCATCCCGAGCAGATTTCATTCACTGCTTACCTCTCTGTGTCTGATGTTGATCACTGCATTCAACCTGGGACCCTTGACTACGGCTCTCTACTCGTCTAAGCTTTTGTTCTTTCCTGTCCTTCACAACACATCAAATCCACCCTTCACGAAGCCCATCCTGACTTCTTCAGCCCCTTCTCCTCTCTCCTCTCTAGATTCTCCTCTCTCCTCTCTAGATTTTTAGAGTTAATACCAAAACTGGTCACTTGGAAACTGATAAATAGCTACTGAACTAAGTGTTTTCATCTTTCCAATCAAGCTGTGAGCAACTTCGGCAGAGCCACATCTTACAGATTGGTGTATCCCCTTTATAATGTATGCCACTATGCTGACCACGGAATAGGTGTATTAGTTCATCTTGCATGGCTATAAAGGAATGCCACCCATAAAGAATTCTAAAAGAAAAGAGGTTTATTTTGTCTCACAGTTCTTTGTGACACTGGCATCTGCTTCTAATGAGGGCTTCAGGGAGCTTACAATCATGGAGGAAGGTCAAGGGGGAGCAGACAAGAACGAAAGCAAGAGAGAGAAGAATGGTGCCAGGCTCTTAAACAACCAGCAGTCATGGACTGGCTTCAAACCATTCATGAGGGATTCATTCCTATGACCCAAACACCTCATACTAGGCCTCACCTACAACATTGAGTATCATAATTTAACATGAGATTTGGATGGGTCAAACATCCAAACTATATCAATAGATATTTCATTTATCAATTTTTTGAGTTATGGGACGACCCCTACCTTCAGGAAGTTTGCATCCAAATAAATACTATAAACCCTAAATTGTACATTCTATACTATTTTTTATTCTGTTGTTGATTTTTTAAAGAAAAAAGTAGGCTCTTCCTAATAAACGGTTGTTTCTCACTCTTTGGTTTACATCAGATTTTAGTTCATTTAAATATGAAATAAGTGTTCAGCAGAAACGTTTGGGGCTTGGGTGTTTTTTGCCTTTTTAAAAAGCCCCACATATGACATCAATATACACTGGAATTGGAGAACCACTACCACACTCATTGTGTCCTTGGGTTATAAATGGGAGAGTTTATGAGATTATTGATTATATTGCAGATATTTGGCAAGCACTAAACATTTGTTTCTTAAGTGAGATACTATTACATGGTAATCTATTTAAATGTATCCATGTATCCCATTAAGGTAAACTTGTGCTAAAAATAATGCTGCTGGAGGCAAGATTCATTGATAGATGCCCAGATTAGTGGACAAAAATCTTAAGGAGAAACAGAATATTTGCACAGGTCCAAAGTATTTCCCCCAATGTTTGTTAATCATTGTGTTGGTTTGAAGAAATCATAAAGCCTTTGCTGTTCCGCTCTTCAGAAGGTGGTGCTTAAAACTCCTCCTTTTGAGTGTGGGCCATATTTAGGGACTCCTGTCTAATGAAAAGAGTGAGGAAAGGGAAAAGTCTAACTTTACATTAGAAAAATTTGCCAGACAACTTCACAAATAATATCATGTGGATTTTGTGTACATGATAGGATGCAATGAGAAGGATGCAATGAGAAGGACGCTAGCTCTGTGTTATGCTTCCTCAGTCTAATCATGAGAAAACTTCAGACAAACTCAAATTCAAGAATACTCTACAGAATGGTCACAGCTCTTCAAATCAAAATGATAAAACACATGGCAATATCAGGATACTATTACAGATTGGAAGAGACAGGAGAAAAGACAACTAAATGCAGTGCAGAGTGATGGATGAGATCCTGGAAATTAACAGAATAACTAAGGGAATCCAAATAATATCTGCAGTTTAGTTAATAGCATTGATTCAATATTCATACTTTAGTTTTGATCATTATACCTTGGTCATATAAGGGGTTAACTGAAAGGCATACTGGAGCATGCTATACTATCTTTGTAATGCTTCTATAAATATAAAATATTTCAAAATAAGTTTTTTTAAAGAACATGAAATAATGCCTTTTTCTTTTCACAAAGACTTCACCTTTTATCACAAACCACGCAGGATGCTGACATGTTTCCATTAGGCAAGTGAAAGGTGTTCCACAAATGTAGGTGGAGACACAGGGTTATTCACTATGCATTATTTATGAATATCACTACAGGAGGTTAGAGCACAGCTTGTCAGAAAATTCCAGAGAAGGGAAGTGACAACTGGTGAGATTCCCTTTAAGTTTATTAAATACCTGCCTTTTTTATTTTAAGGAACATAAAACTATATGACCCATGAGGCTAAAAATAAAAAACCTGAGGCAAAGGACTGACAGATGGCCGCTCATTTAAATATACTCAACATGAAAGAGCATTCTTTAAAAAGAAATCGTTTTGTTAAAGTGCTAAGCCTTTTTCATTATCTTTTCATATCTGGCCATAGCAGATAGGACCATGATGTACATGTAAAGAAAAGGTATTTTACTGTTGGTATCTAATTTTTAGAGTTATCTGCAACAGCTTTATTCTAATTCACTGGGAAATTTTTCTAGCTTCACTCCATTATTCAGTTAATGAACATTTCATGTTTTCTGAGGAACAAAAACCATATTCATCTTCTCTGACCCTTTCTATTGACAGAATCTGAGTAAAACACTCATACTCCATAGCGGAAGAGGAATCCAGAGTTTTACCTCTATTGCCTACTCTGATTTTCAGCTCTTAGTTAATACAGAAGCCCTTTTATTATAGCTGAGCCCAGATAATGATGATTATTTCTGCATCCCAAATCACATCCTAAATAGAGAGAGCTGGACATATGGAAGTGCTATTGACATTTGAGAGTTTCTTCCTATTATTCATGATACTCCTGTGCAAATAGAGTACTACCTTAGTTTTGAGGGATTACAAAGGCAATAAAGAAGGTGTATTTGGAAAAAAAAGAAAAGAAAATTTAATTCCTCTAGGTGAAATCATTAACCTTGTGATTGTGAGGATTGTGGGTCATAGAGTTTTAACTTGAATCAGAAGGACCAGAAAAGTTCTTCGGTCTATCCATTCAGCATAGAAATGATTTTTCAGTATTTCCTCCACAAGTACTCATTTACCACCCACTTTCAATAATCCTCAAGCAGAAGCACACTACAAATAAGAGTGCCTCAAAATATGGGCACCTTCCATCATGGCACATCTCAATAGTTGAATTTCGGTAAAATATAAATTTGCAGTTTCTATCGTTCTGGAAAATCTATTTGTTGATTTCCTCTGAATAAGTCTTCTTTTGCTTTTACATGACAGCCCTCTTTCTGTGTGAAGAGAATTGTCATATCTATTCTAGATAAAATATTTTCAGGCTCAACACCTACAGTTCCTTCATGATTTCTTCTATAACATGGTTACTAGAAATATGCATGCTGATTAATATTCTTAAGAGATCCTGCCCAGAACTGAACACAATTTGAGTCTTCAACAATTAGTGTGTAATATGGTTGTACACAATGTCCCTTTGAACCATTTCTCAGTCATTTACCTGAATAATGTAATAACATGGCTATGCAAGAAGTCCTCATCAAGGTGCCTATTTTTGTGCTATTCAATGGGGGAATGTTATTTGGTTTTCCTATAGTATGTTGTATGAGATTCTGGACCCAAAGTGCCTAGTGGAATGCTGGCAGATACTAGATAGTCAATAAAAATTAGCTTCTTTCTTCTTCCTTAGTGTTTCTGCTTAGAGTAATAATGCCATTTATTCCTGGATCTCCTGAAGTCTGCTAGAGCTAATAAAAGGCTAGAGCATATGTGTTTGTTGCTGTCTGGTTCTGGCATTCCTTTGGGCCTTGGCTCTGAAGCTCATTGATACAGTTCCATATATTGCTGTGCCTAACTTCTCTCTGGTACAATGAATCATCTGTTCCATTAGCACTGTCAACTTTCCACAGTCCTTTCTCCCTCAAAACCCCCTTGATCCTTTTACCTGTGGAAACAGTATCTGACTATTTTATCATCTGGCTATTTCAATTAAATTACATTAAAAAAAGCATACAGTAAGGTTAAAAATGATCACTATATCACTCCAACTTTCTTCCATTCCCAGAAGGTTAATTGAAAGGCAGCCATCTTGGCGACGTTTAGACAAATGAGGATAATTATGTGTTCTCCAGCTCTTTGAGAGGTTAATTGCTTAGATGTACGAAGCCTTGAAGAACAAAGAAGGAATAAATCAGAAACAGGACTATCATCTGATAATGTAATTTGGTATATTCAAGTACAACTCAAACAAATAAACCCCTAATTAGATGAACTCATTCAGTTACATGGACACACTGCCAGTTTACCAGGGTCAGACACCCCCAATCTACACATTTCATCCAGAGGCGTCTGAGAGGGAGGGGGAGTGCTAAACTCTACAGAGTTTAAGAGAGGACTCTCAGGGGCATGGTGTGGGGGTGTTAAGGGAGAGGCATGCATAATGGAATTTTACTATGTTGTGTAAACACAACTAAGTAGATTTAGATCTATTACTTCTTAATCAGAGGATTGGCTTCTGCCCTTCTCCTCAAACATATCTCTTCATTTCTTCAGGCAGCATTATTTTCAATATCGAAGGAGAAGGCAAAGAAGTAGCATTAAAAAAATACCTCTAAAAAAAGCAGAGAAGGGCAATTGTGCCTGGTAATGGGAAAGATGACTGACAGTCATGGGACCCTTATTCTTATCTTCTGCTAGTCTTTCATCCACTTTTGTTGTGGGTAGAAGAAAGACTTGGAGTCTGAGTAAGTGATTGTCTCTAGCCAAATACGTACAGTGCATTCAACCTTTTTTTTCTTTTTATCAAATTACTACATGGGCAAAGGAAAATACATAAGTAGACACCCTCTAGTTCTGTACAGTTAGCTTTCAGTCAGATGTGTTTACTCACCAATTATAAAATGGAGTTCAGCCCTGGACCAGTACCGTTAGCATGCTTCACTTTTCCATCTCCTAACCTCTGCTGGCTGAACATTAACTCTCACTTCTGTTAACCTTCTGTTTTGTAACCGTATTTTACTTTATTGTTTTCTCTCTAAGTCAGTTCTAAAGACTTAAAATCAATAAAGAGCATTTACATTATAGCTTTTTAAATGGTGTTTTCTGTAGAATTACTTTATTTCTCAATGGCCTCAGTGTGACAGTTTCTTGGCCACTTGAATTAAATATATTCTTATCTCTAGGTCATATGAATTGTGCTTTCCTATTTTTCAGCTGGTCAGATTTATTCCATATTTCAGTTTGTTCCATAGTCTGACCTTTAAAAATTTTTTTGTTTGTTTATTTTAGAGTTTCTAAACAACTTTCTTCTTTCTTGTTAAGAAAACAAATATAGGCATTTTCAGCATATATTGTAATGTCTTCCATTTATTTATTTATTCAGTTTCAATGTTGGAAACAATCTATTATTCTTAAAGGCATTTTTTGAAGGGTACCTACTGTGTTCCAGTTCTGATCTGGACTACTTGCTTTCTAGACCTGCTGTACTGCTATTCGTTGAGAACTTATTTTGATTACTTTTTTTTAATCCAGCATCATATTCTTTGTCTCTACCTTTTTTAAATTTAATACTATGAAGACCTTCTTTGTTTTAACCGAATTTGGCTTCAATATATCTTCAAGTAACTTCTTCAGAAAAATATGAGAGAACTAAATGTTCTGATTCCTTGAATGTACATCTGATTTTTCTTTTAGTACTTTTTATTGGATATAGTAATTTAGTTTTAGATTTCTATAGACACAAGCACTAGACTGGCACCTCTGGACCCAAGCTCCAGGTCTACCTCAGCCCCAGGCCAGCTCTTCAGGCTCCAGCAGACACAGGGTCCAGGCCTTTTATAGTATAGTGCTAGATCAGACAATGTGGACTTCGACTATAGGATGATTCCAATGAACCCAGGCCCCAGGTCCACCCCTGCAAATCTAGGCTTCAGGTCATCACTCAAGGTTTTAGATACCACGTCAATCCCCATGGACCCCAGTACCAGAATAGCCCTCACAGAATCAAGACAAGGCTCATCTTCACAAGTCTATATGCCAGGCCTGCTCCAGAACCAAACTGGACTCATGGACTCAGGTTGAGGTCCACCCTAATACCATGTCAGTCCCTAAAGACACAGACTTTAGGCCCACCCCTGTGGGCCCAGGTGTCAGGCCTATCCACATGAACCAAGTTCCAGTCCTGCCTCAGGGAACACAGGCTTCAGGCATTCCGCTGAAGACTCAGGCATCAAGGGTCCCTATAGACCCAAGCTTTAGATCCACTTGCTCACTGACACAAGCACCTGGCCATTCCACTTCTGTAGTAAACCTTATGTAGTCACCACCAGCAAGACTACCAAAATTTGTGAATAGACTGATTGGTAGAGTTTTCTCTGCCAAAGACAGTTTGTGAAGACTAGAAGAGATGTGTATTTCTTGTGAAGACACCAATATAAGGCCACAAGAATTCAAATATCTGAGAAATATAATACCACTAAAGGAACAACAAAAAAGGTAACAGTACAGTCATGTGCTGTTTTAACAATGTTTTGGTCAATGAGAGCTCACATATACAATGGTGGTCCCATAAGATCATAACACTGTAGTTTTACTGTACCTTTTTAATGTTAGATTTAGATATAGAAACATTTACCCTTTTGTTACAGTTGCCTATGGTACTTAGTACAATAACATGCAATACTGTGTAGTAATCTACACCATCTAGGCTTGTGTAAGGAAACACTCTATGATGTTTACACAATGACAAAATAACCCAATGACATTTTTCTCATAATGTATCTTTGTTGTTAAGGAATGCATAATTGTGACTAACTCTAAAGAAATAGAAATCTATAAACTGCCCAAAAATAATTCAAAATAATGTGTTCAAGAAGATCAGTTAGTTATAAGACAACATAGGCAGACAACTAAACAACATCAGAAAAACACTACATAAACAAAATTATAAGTATAACAAAAATATAGGAATCATTAAAAAGTAACAAAACAGAAATTCTGAAGCTGTAGATCACAATCACTGAAATGAAAAATTCCATATGAAGTATCAACAGTAGACCCAATTAAGCAGAAGAAATAATCAACTAGATCAAAGTCAGGTCATTTGAAATTTTGCAGTCGGAGGAACAAAATTTTTTTTTTTAAGTGACAAAGCCTACAGACACCATCAAGTGAAGCAATATATACATTATAAGTGTTCCAGAAGGAGCAAAGAAAAAGTGGCTACAAACTTACTTAAGGAAAAAAAAAAAAGAAAACTTTTAAAATCTGGAGATAGAAATGAATATCCGCATCCATAAAGATAAAAGAACTCCATATACTTTAAATATAAAGAGAGCTTCACTTTGACACCTTATAATTAAATTCTCAAAAGTTAAAGACAGAGAGAATGTTAAAAGCACCAAAAGAAAAGCGACTGGTTGCATACAAGGAAAGACTTCTTCTCCATAGGACTATCAGCAAATTTCTAACAGACTCGAAGACCAAGAGAGAGTGAAATGATTTATTCAAAGTTCATAAGGAAAGAAACTATTGAACAAGAATATTGCATCTGGAAAAGTTATCTTTTAGAAATGAGAGAGATGAAGATTTTCCTAGATAAATAGAAACTCAGGGAATTCATCACCACTAGACCTGCCTTACAAGAAATGCTAAATGGAGTTTTTCCAAGTTGAAAATGAGAGAACACTAGCTAGCAGCAAGAAAATATTGAAGTTATAAAACTTACACTGAAGGTAAGAATATATTCTATAATAAAAATAAAAAACATACTTTATATTGTGAACATAAATTCAGGATACTCTAATATAGCAATAATGTTATATAACTCACTTTAATTCTAGAATAAAAGTTAAGGGACAAAGGTATTAAAATATTAGCTACAATAATTTGTTGATGGATACATATTATAAAAGGTGCAAATTGTGATGTCAATAACATAAAATGAGGGGGTAAAAGTTAAAGTGCAGAAATTTGTATATGGTTGAAGTTAAGATCTATCAGCTTAAAATAGATTATTGTAACTGTAAGATGTTTTATGAAAGTCCATGCTAACACAAAGAAAAAACCTGTAGTACATACACAAAAGATAAAAATAAATGAATCAAAGCATACTACCATAAGCACACACAAATCATCAAATCATAAAGAAAGATATCAAGGGAAAAAGAAAGGAACAAAAAAACTGCAAAACAGTCAGAAAAATAATGAGCAAAACATTACTATGATATTATTTATTGTCAATAATTACAATAAATGTAACTGGATTAAACTACCCAATCAAAAGACACAGAGTGACTGACAGGATACACACAAAGATGATTCAACTATATGCTGTCTACAAGAAGTTCACTTTAGATTTAAGGCCACAGATAGGCTGAAAGCAAAGAGATAGAAAAACCTATATAATGGGAACCAAATGAAAGTAGAGGTAGCTATACTTTTATCAGACAAAAGAGACTTTAGGTTATAAAAAAAACTGTTCTAAGCAATAAAGAAGGTCATTATATAATGATAAAGTGGCTAATTCATCAAGAAGATACAGTAATTGTAAATATATATGCACCCAACCTAAATATATAAAGCAAATATTAGCAGAACTAAAGAGAATAATAGATAGAAATACAATAATTATAAAGAGATTTGAATATCTTAATTTCAACAGTAGATAGATCATCCAGAAAGAACTTCAATATGGAAATAGCAGTCTTTAACAAGACTATACACCAAATGAACCTAACAGACATATATGTAAATAATATTCTATCCAAAAGCAACAGAATATACACTTTTTTCAAATACACATGTTCATCCACAAAACAAGTCTTAACAAATTAAAGAAGTTTAAAATTATATCAAATATCTTTTCTGACCATAGTAATATAAAGCCAGAGACAAATAATAGGAGAAAAATTGGAAAACAAATACATATGTGGAAATTTAACAACATACTGTTGAATGACAGTGGATCAAAGAAGAAGTTAAAAGGAAACTTTTTTAAACATCTGAATGGACACACACAAAAAACAAAAATGGGAAGAAACATACCAAAGCCTAAGAGATGCAGCAAAACCAGGTTTAAGTGGCAAGATTATAGCAATATATGCCTAGATTGGGGGAAAATTTCAAACCTAATTTTATACCTCAAAAAACCAGGGGGAAAAAGGGCTAACAGACTTTTTAGTAGAAGGATGTAATTTATAAAGATTAGAGCAAAAATAAACTAAAACAAAGACTGAAAATAATAAAAAGATCAACAAAACTGAGTATTTCCTACAAAGGTAAATAAAATTGACTAATATTTAGCTAGGATAAGAAAAAAAGCAAAGACAAATAAAAAGTGATAAATCGGGCAACCCTTTTGGATCCCCTTCCACTGTGGGAGCTTTTCTGCCCTCTCAATAAATCCTGCTTTCAAAAAAAAATGATAAAGAGGAGACAATACAGTTGACACTTAGAATTAATGACAATACTTCTCAAATTAAAAAAAAAAAAATTAAAGGAGGGAACACTGCCCAACTAATTTATGAGACCAGCTCTACCCAGATTCCAAAGTCAAAGGCACTGCAAGAAAAGAAAAATGAGGTCAATATTTCTGATGAACATAAACACTTAACAAAATATTAGCCATCTGAATTCAGCAGCACATGAGTAGGATCACATACCATAATCAAGAGGGATTTATTCCTAAGATGCAAAGATGGTTCAACATATGCAAATCAATAAATGTGATACACTACCTTAATTGAATGAAAGATAAAAATCATATGACTATCTCAGTAGATGCAGGAAAAAAGTAAATGTTTGACAAAATTCAACATTGACCATAATAAAAACCCTGAACTAGTTAAGTATAAAAAGAATGTTTCTTTTTAAAATTTTGTTTTAAAGATGTGTGGTACAGTTCAGGATTAGGTATACAAGTGGTCATCATGCAGGTAAAGTTTGTGCCATTGTAAAGGCCATGTATGACAAGTCCACAGTTAACATATTCAACAATGACAAAATGAAATCTTATCTTCAAAGGTAAGAAATATGACAAAGGTGTACACTTATCTCTTTTATTTAATAAAGTCTTGGCCTACCTGCCCCCCATCACTGAACAACAGAATTAAAGAATAGGTTAAAAAAAGTAGGGGGAGGTGGAAGAGGAAAATCTACACAAATGAAGAAAAACCAAAGGAAAAATATGGGTCTCACACAGACCCCTGAGCGGTCAACCATTGAGAATATAGACTTCAGGATGTAAACAATGAAGAGCCCCCAGAATAACTGGCCTAAAACCACAAACCCAGATAGCAAGATATTACTAGAGAGAATAAAGAGAAATGAGGAGAGACAAGAGGAAAGAATGAAGGAGTTGATAACTAAGATAACAGCAATAAAGAATGAAATAAATAACAAACTGATAAGCATGGAAAGCAGAATTAACCAAGCAGAAGAAAGAATCTCAGAGCTTGAGAACCAAAATATGGAACTAACCCAAACTGTTACAAACATAGAAAAGAAGTTTTAAAAGACAGAACAAAAACTCCAAGTGATGATTATTTCAAGAGACCGAACCTAAGATTAATTGGAACCCCTGAGACAGATAGAGAGACAGAGACCACCCTGGATCAAACATTCCATAAAATTATCCAAGAAGACTTCCCTCATCTCATCAGTGATGTGACCATTTAAACACAAGAGATTCAGAGAACCCCTGCAAGAAAACAAATGAGAAGACCAACTCCTAGACACATAGTAATTTGCCTACACAAAGTAGGTATAAAAGGAAAAATCCTAAAGGCAGCAAGAAAGAAAGGTCAGACTACCTACAGGGGAAGATCAGTTAGAATAGCAGTAGACTTATCTACAGAAACACTTCAGGCTAGGAGAGCTTGGAGACCAATCTTCAAAGTTCTTAAATATAAACAATTTCAACCAAGAATTACCTACCCATCTAAGTTTCATCAGTGATGGAGAATTAAAATCCTTTTCAGGGCTGAGCTCGGTGGCTCAGCCTGTAATCCCAGCACTTTGGGAGACTGAGGTGAGTAGATTGCCTGAGCTCATGGGTTTGAGACCCGTCTGGGTAACTTTGTGAGACCTCGTCTCTACAATAAATCAGAAATTAGCCTGGAGTGGTAGTACATGCCTGTAGTTCCAGCTACTTGGAAGGCTGAGGCGGAAGGATCATTGGAGCCCAGCAGGTCGAGGCTGCAGTGGCTGGGAGCCTGCCACTGCACTCCAGTCTGGGCAACAGAGTGAGACTCCAACTCAAAAAAAAAAATTTAAAAAAAACCCTTCCCAGACATTCAATCTCTAAGAGTTTACACTGCCTCCAGACCAGCTTTACAAGAAACACTTAAGAAGGTATTAAACACAGAAGAAAAGAAAACAATAATGACAATGCCCTACCTAAGAATGCAGGAATAAGATTGAAAACACACATGAATCAATCCAAAAATTAACAAAAAGACAACAAATAAATAAACAAGCAGACTGCAGCAACAACAATAAACTCTATAAGAACCTCATGATAGGGATAAGCTCTCACATTTCAATAATTAGTCTGAATGTGAATGGACTAAACACACTACTGAAAAGACATAGAATGGCAAAATGGATAAAATATCATGAGGCAACAATATATTATCTCTAAGAATCTCATCTCACCAGAAATGGACACTCACAGATTCAGAGTAAAATGATGGGAAATAAAATTTCATGATGGAACACAAAAGAAAGGAGTCACAATCTTAATATCAGACAAAACATGCTTTGCTATCAAAAACTTAAAAGAGATAAGGAAAGTCATTACATAATGATAAAAAGTTCAATCCATCAACAATAAATATCCATCTTAAACATATATTCATCCAACATAGGAGCACCAACTTTTGTAAAGCAGCTTCTATGTAAACTTTAGAAAGATATTTACGCCAACACTATCATAGCTGTGGACTTAAGTAACCCACTAACAACCCTAGACAGATCATCAAGGCAAAAAATTAACAAGGAGATCTGGAACTTCAACATGAGGCTTAACCAAATGGACTTAATTGATACCTACAGAACACTCCACCCAACAACCATAGAATATACATTCTACTTATCACCATATGGAGCGTACTCTAAGATCGAACACATCCTTGGCCATAAATGAAACATAAACAAATTCTGTAAGATTGAAATATATCATGCACTATCTCAGACCACAATAGAATAAAAATAAATATCAACACCAACAAGGTCCCTCCCAAAATCACACTGACATGGACACTAAATAGCATGATGCTAAACAACTCCTGGGCCAACATGAAAATCAAAACAGAGATTAAAAGATACTTGGAAACAAATGAAAACAACTAAACCTCTTGCCAAAACATCTGGAATGCCATGAAATCAGTACTAAGAAGGGAGTTCATATCTCTACAAACACACATGAAGAAAATGGAAAGGCCACAAGTTAGCAGCCTAACATATCACTTAAGGAAGATGGAAAAGCACAGCCACCAAAACCCTAACTTCAGCAGAAGAATTCAGATCACCAAAATAAAAGCCTAAATTCAGGATATAGAAGACAAAAAGATAATACAAAAAATCGATGAAAAAAAATCGGGTTCTTTGAAAGGAAAAACAAGATTGATGGATTCCTAGCTAGACTGATCAAGAAAAAGAGAGAAAAACCCCCAATAAATACAATCAGAAATGTGAAATATCAAATAAAAATTGACCCCAAAGAAATACAAAAGATAGCCGGGCTCGATGGCTCAGCCTGTAATCCCACACCTTTGGGAGGCTAAGGTGAGTGGATTGCCTGAGCCCAAGGGTTCGAGACCCAC